>NW_024609742.1:0-2500 GCF_018296145.1 Oncorhynchus tshawytscha
ACGGAAGGAGAGAGAGGGAGGGGAGAGAGAGGGGTACGGAAGGAGAGAGAGGGAGGGGAGAGAGGGGTACGGAAGGAGAGAGAGGGGTACGGGGAGAGAGAGGGAGGGGAGAGAGAGGGGTACAGAAGGAGAGAGAGGGAGGGAGAGAGTGGGGTAGGGAAGGAGAGAGAGGGAGGGAGGAAGGAGAGAGTGGGGTAGGGACAGAAGGGGAGGGAGGGGAGAGGGGTACGGAAGGAGAGAGAGGGGGAGGGGAGAGAGAGGGTACGGCAGGAGAGAAGGGAGGGGAGAGAGAGGGGACGGAAGGAGAGAGAGGGGGGGAAGGAGAGAAGGAGGGAGGGAGGGGAGAGAGTGGGGTACGGAGGAGGAGAGAGAGGGAGGGGAGAGAGAGGGGGACAGAAGGAGAGAGAGGGAGGAGGAGAGAGAGGGGGACAGGAAGGAGAGAGAGGGAGGGGAGAGAGAGGGTAGGAAGGAGAGAGAGGGAGGGGAGAGAGAGGGGTACGGAAGGAGAGAAGGGAGGGAGGGAGAGAGAGAGGGGTACGGAAGGAGAGAGAGGGAGGGGAGAGAGTGGGGTACGGAAGGAGAGAGAGGGGGGGAGAGAGAGTGGTACGGAAGGAGAGAGTGGGAGGGAGAGAGAGGGGGTACGGAAGGAGAGAGGGGAGGGAGAGAGTGGGGTACGGAAGGAGAGAGAGGGAGGGAGGGGAGAGAGTGGGGTACGGAAGGAGAGAGAGGGAGGGAGGGAGAGAGGGGATACGGAAGGAGAGAGGGAGGGGAGAGAGAGGGGTACGGAAGGGAGAGAGAGGGAGGGGAGAGAGAGGGGGACGGAAGGAGAGAGAGGGAGGGGAGAGAGAGGGGTACGGGGAAGGAGAGAGAGGGGGGAGAGAGAGGGTACGGAAGGAGAGGGAGGGGAGAGAGAGTGAGGTACGGGAAGGAGAGAGAGGGAGGGAGGGGAGAGAGTGGGGAACGAGAAGGAGAGAGAGGGAGGAGGGGAGAGAGGAGGGGGACAGAAGGAGAGAGAGGGAGGGGAGAGAGGGGGATAGGAAGGAGAGAGAGGGAGGGGAGAGAGAGGGGTACGGAAGGAGAGAGAGGGAGGGGGGAGAGAGGGTACAGAGGAGAGAGGGAGAGGGGGGGAGAGAGAGTGGGGGGAGGGAGGAGAGGGAGGGGAGAGGGGGCAGAAGGAGAGAGAGGGAGGGGAGAGAGAGGGGGGGAGGGAGGGAGGGGAGAGAGAGGGAGGGAGGGAGGGGGAGAGAGGGTGGGGAGAGATAGGGGAGAAGGAGAGAGAGAGGGAGGGAGAGAGGGGGGGGAATAGAAGGAGAGAGAGGAAGGGTAGGGGGAGGAGAAAGAGAAAGAGAGAGCTCTTTGTCAGTGGAAAATACTAATGAAACTCAAGGCAGAGTACTGGCAGGAAAAGCAGCTTGATAAGATTTTAGCGCCAGATGTCTGTCAGAGACAGTTCATGTTATCAATGGGAGTCAATAGGAATGGTGAGAGAGGGAGGGAGAGAGAGGGAGTCAATAGGAATGGTGAGAGAGGGAGGGGAGAGAGGGGGGAGAGGAGGGAGGGGAGAGAGAGGGTGGAGAGAGAGTCAATAGGAATGGGAGGGAGGGAGGGAGGGAGAGAGAGAGATAGGAATGGGAGAGAGGGAGGGGGGCAGAAACAGAGAGGGAGTCAATAGGAATGGAGAGAGGGAGATAGGAATGTGGGAGAGGGAGTCAATAGGAATGGAGAGAGAGAGGAGAGGGAGGAGAGATAGGGAGTCAATAGGAATGGTGAGAGAGGGAGGAGAGAGAGAGGAGTCAATAGGAATGGTGAGAGAAGGGGAGAGAGAGGGAGGGGAGAGAGGGAGTCAATAGGAGGATGAGGATGAGAATTAACAATGAATTGAAAGGAATGACACATATCCACAAAAATACATAAAAATACTAATAAATAAAATAAAATATTAAAAGTACTAATAGTTGTAGTTGTAGTAAATAAATAAAATAAAATACTAAAAGTACTAATAGTTGTAGTTGTAGTAAATAAATAAAATAAAATATTAAAAGTACTAATAGTTGTAGTTGTAGTAAATAAATAAAATAAAGTACTAATAGTTGTAGTTGTAGTAAATAAATAAAATAAAATATTAAAAGTACTAATAGTTGTAGTTGAGTAAATAAATAAAATAAAGTACTAATAGTTGTAGTTGTAGTAAATAAATAAAATAAAGTACTAATAGTTGTAGTTGTAGTAAATAAATAAAATAAAATACTAAAAGTACTAATAGTTGTAGTTGGTAAATAAATAAATAAACTAATAGTTGTAGTTGTAGGGGGTACTAATAGTTAAAAGTACTAATAGTTGTAGGTAAATAAATAAAATAAAAGAAAAGTACTAATAGTAGTAGTAGTTGTAGTAGTAGTTGGAGGGGTAGAGTAGAGGGGTAGTAGAAGGAGTAGTAGTAGTGGAGTAGAGTAGAGGGTAGTAATAATAGTAGTAGTAGTAGGAATGGTGAGAGTAGGGA
>NW_024609742.1:7500-37500 GCF_018296145.1 Oncorhynchus tshawytscha
CTATCAGTCTGTTATAATGTCTCTCTATCAGTCTGTTATAATGTCTCTATCAGTCTGTTGTAATGTCTCTCTATCAGTCTGTTGTAATGTCTCTCTATCAGTCTGTTATAATGTCTCTATCAGTCTGTTATAATGTCTCTATCAGTCTGTTGTAATGTCTCTCTATCAGTCTGTTGTAATGTCTCTCTCTATCAGTCTGTTGTAATGTCTCTCTATCAGTCTGTTATAATGTCTCTCTATCAGTCTGTTATAATGTCTCTCTATCAGTCTGTTATAATGTCTCTATCAGTCTGTTGTAATGTCTCTATCAGTCTGTTATAATGTCTCTCTATCAGTCTGTTGTAATGTCTCTCTATCAGTCTGTTGTAATGTCTCTCTATCAGTCTGTTTAATAATCTCTCTCTCTATCAGTCTGTTGTAATGTCTCTCTATCAGTCTGTTGTAATGTCTCTCTCTCTATCAGTCTGTTGTAATGTCTCTCTCTCTATCAGTCTGTTGTAATGTCTCTCTATCAGTCTGTTGTAATGTCTCTCTATCAGTCTGTTTGTAATCTCTCTCTCTATCAGTCTGTTGTAATGTCTCTCTCTATCAGTCTCTTATAATGTCTCTCTCTATCAGTCTGTTGTAATGTCTCTCTATCAGTCTGTTACAATGTCTCTCTATCAGTCTGTTGTAATGTCTCTCTATCAGTCTGTTGTAATGTCTCTCTATCAGTCTGTTGTAATGTCTCTCTATCAGTCTGTTGTAATGTCTCTCTCTATCAGTCTGTTGTAATGTCTCTCTATCAGTCTGTTGTAATGTCTCTATCAGTCTGTTGTAATGTCTCTATCAGTCTGTTGTAATGTCTCTCTCTATCAGTCTGTTGTAATGTCTCTATCAGTCTGTTGTAATGTCTCTCTCTATCAGTCTCTTATAATGTCTCTCTCTATCAGTCTGTTGTAATGTCTCTCTATCAGTCTGTTGTAATGTCTCTCTCTATCAGTCTGTTGTAATGTCTCTCTATCAGTCTGTTATAATGTCTCTCTCTATCAGTCTGTTGTAATGTCTCTCTATCAGTCTGTTGTAATGTCTCTCTCTATCAGTCTGTTATAATGTCTCTCTATCAGTCTGTTGTAATGTCTCTCTATCAGTCTGTTATAATGTCTCTCTCTATCAGTCTGTTATAATGTCTCTCTCTCTCTATCAGTCTGTTGTAATGTCTCTCTCTCTATCAGTCTGTTATAATGTCTCTCTCTATCAGTCTGTTGTAATGTCTCTCTCTATCAGTCTGTTATAATGTCTCTCTATCAGTCTGTTATAATGTCTCTCTATCAGTCTGTTATAATGTCTCTCTATCAGTCTGTTATAATGTCTCTCTCTATCAGTCTGTTGTAATGTCTCTCTCTCTATCAGTCTGTTGTAATGTCTCTCTCTCTATCAGTCTGTTGTAATGTCTCTCTCTCTATCAGTCTGTTGTAATGTCTCTCTCTCTATCAGTCTGTTATAATGTCTCTCTATCAGTCTGTTGTAATGTCTCTCTCTCTATCAGTCTGTTGTAATGTCTCTCTATCAGTCTGTTGTAATGTCTCTCTATCAGTCTGTTGTAATGTCTCTCTATCAGTCTGTTGTAATGTCTCTCTCTCTATCAGTCTGTTGTAATGTCTCTCTATCAGTCTGTTGTAATGTCTCTCTATCAGTCTGTTGTAATGTCTCTCTATCAGTCTGTTATAATGTCTCTCTATCAGTCTGTTATAATGTCTCTATCAGTCTGTTATAATGTCTCTCTATCAGTCTGTTATAATGTCTCTATCAGTCTGTTGTAATGTCTCTCTATCAGTCTGTTGTAATCTCTCTCTCTCTATCAGTCTGTTGTAATGTCTCTCTATCAGTCTGTTATAATGTCTCTCTATCAGTCTGTTATAATGTCTCTCTATCAGTCTGTTATAATGTCTCTATCAGTCTGTTGTAATGTCTCTCTATCAGTCTGTTGTAATGTCTCTCTCTCTCTATCAGTCTGTTGTAATGTCTCTCTATCAGTCTGTTGTAATGTCTCTCTCTATCAGTCTGTTGTAATATCTCTCTAAATCAAATCAAATCAAATTTTATTTGTCACATACACATGGTTAGCAGATGTTAATGCGAGTGTAGCGAAATGCTTGTGCTTCTAGTTCCGACAATGCAGTAATAAAAAGCAAGTAATCTAACTAACAATTCCAAAAAACTACTGTCTTATACACAGTGTAAGGGGATAAAGAATATGTACATAAGGATATATGAATGAGTGATGGTACAGAGCAGCATAGGCAAGATACAGTAGATGATATCGAGTACAGTATATACATATGAGATGAGTATGTAAACCAAGTGGCATAGTTAAAGTGGCTAGTGATACATGTATTACATAAGGATGCAGTCGATGATATAGAGTACAGTATCAACGTATGCATATGAGATGAACAATGTAGGGTAAGTAACATTATATAAGGTAGCATTGTTTAAAGTGGCTAGTGATATATTTACATCATTTCCCATCAATTCCCATGATTAAAGTGGCTGGAGTAGAGTCAGTGTCATTGACAGTGTGTTGGCAGTAGCCACTCAATGTTAGTGGTGGCTGTTTAACAGTCTGATGGCCTTGAGATAGAAGCTGTTTTTCAGTCTCTCGGTCCCAGCTTTGATGCACCTGTACTGACCTCGCCTTCTGGATGACAGCGGGGTGAACAGGCAGTGGCTCGGGTGGTTGATGTCCTTGATGATCTTTATGGCCTTCCTGTAGCATCGGGTGGTGTAGGTGTCCTGGAGGGCAGGTAGTTTGCCCCCGGTGATGCGTTGTGCAGACCTCACTACCCTCTGGAGAGCCTTACGGTTGAGGGCGGTGCAGTTGCCGTACCAGGCGGTGATACAGCCCGCCAGGATGCTCTCGATTGTACATCTGTAGAAGTTTGTGAGTGCTTTTGGTGACAAGCCGAATTTCTTCAGCCTCCTGAGGTTGAAGAGGCGCTGCTGCGCCTTCCTCACGATGCTGTCTGTGTGAGTGGACCAATTCAGTTTGTCTGTGATGTGTATGCCGAGGAACTTAAACCTGCTACCCTCTCCACTACTGTTCCATCGATGTGGATAGGGGGTGTTCCCTCTGCTGTTTCCTGAAGTCCACAATCATCTCCTTAGTTTTGTTGACGTTGAGTGTGAGGTTATTTTCCTGACACCACACTCCGAGGGCCCTCACCTCCTCCCTGTAGGCCGTCTCGTCGTTGTTGGTAATCAAGCCTACCACTGTTGTGTCGTCCGCAAACTTGATGATTGAGTTGGAGGCGTGCATGGCCACGCAGTCGTGGGTGAACAGGGAGTACAGGAGAGGGCTCAGAACGCACCCTTGTGGGGCCCCAGTGTTGAGGATCAGCGGGGAGGAGATGTTGTTGCCTACCCTCACCACCTGGGGGCGGCCCGTCAGGAAGTCCAGTACCCAGTTGCACAGGGCGGGTCGAGACCCAGGGTCTCGAGCTTGATGACGAGCTTGGAGGGTACTATGGTGTTGAATGCCGAGCTGTAGTCGATGAACAGCATTCTCACATAGGTATTCCTCTTGTCCAGATGGGTTAGGGCAGTGTGCAGTGTGGTTGAGATTGCATCGTCTGTGGACCTATTTGGGCGGTAAGCAAATTGGAGTGGGTCAAGGGTGTCAGGTAGGGTGGAGGTGATATGGTCCTTGACTAGTCTCTCAAAGCACTTCATGATGACGGATGTGAGTGCTACGGGGCGGTAGTCGTTTAGCTCAGTTACCTTAGCTTTCTTGGGAACAGGAACAATGGTGGCCCTCTTGAAGCATGTGGGAACAGCAGACTGGGATAGGGATTGATTGAATATGTCCGTAAACACACCGGCCAGCTGGTCTGCGCATGCTCTGAGGGCGCGGCTGGGGATGCCGTCTGGGCCTGCAGCCTTGCGAGGGTTAACACGTTTAAATGTCTTACTCACTTCGGCTGCAGTGAAGGAGAGACCGCATGTTTCCGTTGCGGGCCGTGTCAGTGGCACTGTATTGTCCTCAAAGCGGGCAAAAAGTTATTTAGTCTGCCTGGGAGCAAGACATCCTGGTCCGTGACTGGGCTGGGTTTCTTCCTGTAGTCCGTGATTGACTGTAGACCCTGCCACATACCTCTTGTGTCTGAAACCTAAGATGACCTGGGGTACTAGTGTAAGAAATAACACGTAAAAAAACAAAAAACTGCATAGTTTCCTAGAACGCGAAGCGAGGCGGCCATCTCTGTCGGCGCCGGAAGTAAGGTATCAGTCTGTTATAATGTCTCTCTATCAGTCTGTTGTAATGTCTCTCTATCAGTCTGTTGTAATGTCTCTCTCTATCAGTCTGTTGTAATGTCTCTCTCTATCAGTCTGTTGTAATGTCTCTCTCTATCAGTCTGTTATAATGTCTCTCTCTATCAGTCTGTTGTAATGTCTCTCTCTATCAGTCTGTTGTAATGTCTCTCTATCAGTCTGTTGTAATGTCTCTCTCTATCAGTCTGTTGTAATGTCTCTCTATCAGTCTGTCTCTCTATCAGTCTGTTGTAATGTCTCTCTATCAGTCTGTTGTAATGTCTCTATCAGTCTGTTGTAATGTCTCTCTCTCTATCAGTCTGTTGTAATGTCTCTCTATCAGTCTGTTATAATGTCTCTCTATCAGTCTGTTGTAATGTCTCTCTCTATCAGTCTGTTGTAATGTCTCTCTATCAGTCTGTTGTAATGTCTCTCTCTATCAGTCTGTTATAATGTCTCTCTATCAGTCTGTTGTAATGTCTCTCTCTATCAGTCTGTTGTAATGTCTCTCTATCAGTCTGTTGTAATGTCTCTCTCTATCAGTCTGTTGTCTCTCTATCAGTCTGTCTCTCTATCAGTCTGTTGTAATGTCTCTATCAGTCTGTTGTAATGTCTCTCTATCAGTCTGTTGTAATGTCTCTCTCTCTATCAGTCTGTTGTAATGTCTCTCTATCAGTCTGTTATAATGTCTCTCTATCAGTCTGTTGTAATGTCTCTCTATCAGTCTGTTATAATGTCTCTCTATCAGTCTGTTGTAATGTCTCTCTATCAGTCTGTTATAATGTCTCTCTATCAGTCTGTTGTAATGTCTCTCTCTATCAGTCTCTCTCTATCAGTCTGTTGTAATGTCTCTCTATCAGTCTGTTATAATGTCTCTCTATCAGTCTGTTATAATGTCTCTCTATCAGTCTGTTGTAATGTCTCTCTCTCTATCAGTCTGTTGTAATGTCTCTCTCTCTATCAGTCTGTTATAATGTCTCTCTATCAGTCTGTTGTAATGTCTCTCTCTCTATCAGTCTGTTATAATGTCTCTCTCTATCAGTCTGTTATAATGTCTCTCTATCAGTCTGTTGTAATGTCTCTCTATCAGTCTGTTATAATGTCTCTCTATCAGTCTGTTGTAATGTCTCTCTATCAGTCTGTTGTAATGTCTCTATCAGTCTGTTGTAATGTCTCTCTATCAGTCTGTTGTAATGTCTCTCTATCAGTCTGTTGTAATGTCTCTCTCTCTATCAGTCTGTTGTAATGTCTCTCTATCAGTCTGTTGTAATGTCTCTCTATCAGTCTGTTGTAATGTCTCTCTATCAGTCTGTTGTAATGTCTCTCTATCAGTCTGTTGTAATGTCTCTCTATCAGTCTGTTATAATGTCTCTATCAGTCTGTTGTAATGTCTCTCTATCAGTCTGTTGTAATGTCTCTCTATCAGTCTGTTGTAATGTCTCTCTATCAGTCTGTTGTAATGTCTCTCTCTATCAGTCTGTTGTAATGTCTCTCTATCAGTCTGTTATAATGTCTCTCTATCAGTCTGTTATAATGTCTCTATCAGTCTGTTGTAATGTCTCTCTATCAGTCTGTTGTAATGTCTCTCTATCAGTCTGTTGTAATGTCTCTCTATCAGTCTGTTGTAATGTCTCTCTATCAGTCTGTTGTAATGTCTCTCTATCAGTCTGTTGTAATGTCTCTCTATCAGTCTGTTGTAATGTGTCTCTCTATCAGTCTGTTGTAATGTCTCTCTCTATCAGTCTGTTGTAATGTCTCTCTATCAGTCTGTTGTAATGTCTCTCTATCAGTCTGTTGTAATGTCTCTCTATCAGTCTGTTGTAATGTCTCTCTATCTATCAGTCTGTTGTAATGTCTCTCTCTATCAGTCTGTTGTAATGTCTCTCTATCAGTCTGTTGTAATGTCTCTCTATCAGTCTGTTGTAATGTCTCTCTATCAGTCTGTTGTAATGTCTCTCTCTATCAGTCTGTTGTAATGTCTCTCTATCAGTCTGTTGTAATGTCTCTCTATCAGTCTGTTGTAATGTCTCTATCAGTCTGTTATAATGTCAGTCTGTTGTAATGTCTCTCTATCAGTCTGTTGTAATCTCTCTATCAGTCTGTTGTAATGTCTCTATCAGTCTGTTGTAATGTCTCTCTATCAGTCTGTTGTAATGTCTCTCTATCAGTCTGTTGTAATGTCTCTCTCTATCAGTCTGTTGTAATGTCTCTCTCTATCAGTCTGTTGTAATGTCTCTCTATCAGTCTGTTGTAATGTCTCTCTATCAGTCTGTTGTAATGTCTCTCTCTATCAGTCTGTTGTAATGTCTCTCTCTATCAGTCTGTTGTAATGTCTCTCTCTATCAGTCTGTTGTAATGTCTCTCTATCAGTCTGTTGTAATGTCTCTCTCTCTATCAGTCTGTTGTAATCTCTCTCTCTATCAGTCTGTTGTAATGTCTCTCTCTCTATCAGTCTGTTGTAATGTCTCTCTCTATCAGTCTGTTGTAATGTCTCTCTATCAGTCTGTTGTAATGTCTGTTGTAATGTCTCTCTATCAGTCTGTTGTAATGTCTCTCTCTATCAGTCTGTTGTAATGTCTCTCTATCAGTCTGTTGTAATGTCTCTCTCTATCAGTCTGTTATAATGTCTCTCTATCAGTCTGTTGTAATGTCTCTCTATCAGTCTGTTGTAATGTCTCTCTATCAGTCTGTTGTAATGTCTCTCTATCAGTCTGTTATAATGTCTCTCTCTATCAGTCTGTTGTAATGTCTCTCTATCAGTCTGTTGTAATGTCTCTCTCTCTATCAGTCTGTTGTAATCTGTCTCTCTATCAGTCTGTTGTAATGTCTCTATCAGTCTGTTGTAATGTCTCTCTATCAGTCTGTTGTAATGTCTCTCTCTATCAGTCTGTTGTAATGTCTCTCTATCAGTCTGTTGTAATGTCTCTCTATCAGTCTGTTGTAATGTCTCTATCAGTCTGTTGTAATGTCTCTCTCTCTATCAGTCTGTTGTAATGTCTCTATCAGTCTGTTGTAATGTCTCTCTATCAGTCTGTTGTAATGTCTCTCTATCAGTCTGTTGTAATGTCTCTCTATCAGTCTGTTGTAATGTCTCTCTCTATCAGTCTGTTATAATGTCTCTATCAGTCTGTTATCAGTCTCTCTCTATCAGTCTGTTATAATGTCTCTATCAGTCTGTTGTAATGTCTCTATCAGTCTGTTGTAATGTCTATCAGTCTGTTGTAATGTCTCTCTATCAGTCTGTTGTAATGTCTCTCTATCAGTCTGTTGTAATGTCTCTATCAGTCTGTTATAATGTCTCTCTATCAGTCTGTTATAATGTCTCTATCAGTCTGTTGTAATGTCTCTCTATCAGTCTGTTGTAATGTCTCTATCAGTCTGTTATAATGTCTCTCTATCAGTCTGTTGTAATGTCTCTCTATCAGTCTGTTGTAATGTCTCTCTATCAGTCTGTTGTAATGTCTCTATCAGTCTGTTGTAATGTCTCTATCAGTCTGTTATAATGTCTCTATCAGTCTGTTGTAATGTCTCTCTATCAGTCTGTTGTAATCTCTCTATCAGTCTGTTGTAATGTCTGTTGTAATGTCTCTATCAGTCTGTTGTAATGTCTCTCTATCAGTCTGTTGTAATGTCTCTCTATCAGTCTGTCTCTCTATCAGTCTGTTATAATGTCTCTATCAGTCTGTTGTAATGTCTCTCTATCAGTCTGTTATAATGTCTCTCTATCAGTCTGTTATAATGTCTCTATCAGTCTGTTATAATGTCTCTATCAGTCTGTTGTAATGTCTCTATCAGTCTGTTGTAATGTCTCTCTATCAGTCTGTTATAATGTCTCTATCAGTCTGTTATAATGTCTCTATCAGTCTGTTGTAATGTCTCTCTATCAGTCTGTTGTAATGTCTCTCTATCAGTCTGTTGTAATGTCTCTCTATCAGTCTGTTATAATGTCTCTCTATCAGTCTGTTGTAATCAGTCTGTTGTAATGTCTCTCTATCAGTCTGTTGTAATGTCTCTCTATCAGTCTGTTGTAATGTCTCTCTATCAGTCTGTTGTCTGTCTATCAGTCTGTTATAATGTCTCTATCAGTCTGTTATAATGTCTCTCTATCAGTCTGTTATAATGTCTCTATCAGTCTGTTGTAATGTCTCTCTATCAGTCTGTTGTAATGTCTCTCTCTATCAGTCTGTTGTAATGTCTCTCTATCAGTCTGTTGTAATGTCTCTCTATCAGTCTGTTGTAATGTCTCTCTATCAGTCTGTTGTAATGTCTCTCTATCAGTCTGTTATAATGTCTGTTGTAATGTCTCTCTCTATCAGTCTGTTGTAATGTCTCTCTATCAGTCTGTTGTAATGTCTCTATCAGTCTGTTGTAATGTCTCTATCAGTCTCTCTATCAGTCTGTTGTAATGTCTCTCTATCAGTCTGTTGTAATGTCTCTCTATCAGTCTGTTGTAATGTCTCTCTATCAGTCTGTTGTAATGTCTCTCTATCAGTCTGTTGTAATGTCTCTCTATCAGTCTGTTATAATGTCTCTATCAGTCTGTTGTAATGTCTCTCTCTATCAGTCTGTTGTAATGTCTCTCATCTCTCAGTCTCTATCAGTCTGTTGTAATGTCTCTCTATCAGTCTGTTGTAATGTCTCTCTATCAGTCTGTTGTAATGTCTCTCTCTATCAGTCTGTTGTAATGTCTCTCTATCAGTCTGTTGTAATGTCTCTCTCTCTATCAGTCTGTTGTAATGTCTCTCTATCAGTCTGTTGTAATGTCTCTCTATCAGTCTGTTGTAATGTCTCTCTCTATCAGTCTGTTGTAATGTCTCTCTATCAGTCTGTTGTAATGTCTATCAGTCTCTCTATCAGTCTGTTGTAATGTCTCTCTCTATCAGTCTGTTGTAATGTCTATCAGTCTGTTGTAATGTCTCTCTCTATCAGTCTGTTGTAATGTCTCTCTATCAGTCTGTTGTAATGTCTCTATCAGTCTGTTGTAATGTCTCTCTATCAGTCTGTTGTAATGTCTCTCTATCAGTCTGTTGTAATGTCTCTCTATCAGTCTGTTGTAATGTCTCTATCAGTCTGTTGTAATGTCTCTATCAGTCTGTTGTAATGTCTCTATCTCTCTATCAGTCTGTTGTAATGTCTCTCTATCAGTCTGTTATAATGTCTCTATCAGTCTGTTGTAATGTCTCTATCAGTCTGTTGTAATGTCTCTCTATCAGTCTGTTGTAATGTCTCTATCAGTCTGTTGTAATGTCTCTCTATCAGTCTGTTGTAATGTCTCTATCAGTCTCTCTATCAGTCTGTTATAATGTCTCTCTATCAGTCTGTTGTAATGTCTCTCTATCAGTCTGTTGTAATGTCTCTCTATCAGTCTGTTGTAATGTCTCTATCAGTCTCTCTATCAGTCTGTTGTAATGTCTCTCTATCAGTCTGTTGTAATGTCTCTATCAGTCTGTTGTAATGTCTCTCTATCAGTCTGTTGTAATGTCTCTCTATCAGTCTGTTGTAATGTCTCTCTATCAGTCTATAATGTCTCTCTATCAGTCTGTTGTAATGTCTCTCTCTATCAGTCTGTTGTAATGTCTCTCTCTCTATCAGTCTGTTGTAATGTCTCTCTCTATCAGTCTGTTGTAATGTCTCTCTATCAGTCTGTTGTAATGTCTCTCTATCAGTCTGTTGTAATGTCTCTCTCTATCAGTCTGTTGTAATGTCTCTCTCTATCAGTCTGTTGTAATGTCTCTCTATCAGTCTGTTGTAATGTCTGTTGTAATGTCTCTATCAGTCTGTTGTAATGTCTCTCTATCAGTCTCTCTATCAGTCTGTTGTAATGTCTCTCTAGTCAGTCTATCAGTCTGTTGTAATGTCTCTCTATCAGTCTGTTGTAATGTCTCTCTCTATCAGTCTGTTGTAATGTCTCTATCAGTCTGTTGTAATGTCTATCAGTCTGTTGTAATGTCTCTCTATCAGTCTGTTGTAATGTCTCTCTCTATCAGTCTGTTGTAATGTCTCTCTATCAGTCTGTTGTAATGTCTCTCTATCAGTCTGTTGTAATGTCTCTATCAGTCTGTTGTAATGTCTCTCTCTATCAGTCTGTTGTAATGTCTCTCTATCAGTCTGTTGTAATGTCTCTCTATCAGTCTGTTGTAATGTCTCTATCAGTCTGTTGTAATGTCTCTCTATCAGTCTGTTGTAATGTCTCTCTATCAGTCTGTTGTAATGTCTCTCTATCAGTCTGTTGTAATGTCTCTCTCTATCAGTCTGTTGTAATGTCTCTCTATCAGTCTGTTGTAATGTCTCTCTATCAGTCTGTTGTAATGTCTCTCTATCAGTCTGTTGTAATGTCTCTCTCTATCAGTCTGTTGTAATGTCTCTCTCTATCAGTCTGTTGTAATGTTGTAATCTCTCTCTATCAGTCTGTTGTAATGTCTCTCTATCAGTCTGTTGTAATGTCTCTCTATCAGTCTGTTGTAATCTCTCTCTATCAGTCTGTTGTAATGTCTCTCTATCAGTCTGTTGTAATGTCTCTCTATCAGTCTGTTGTAATGTCTCTCTCTCTATCAGTCTGTTGTAATGTCTCTCTCTATCAGTCTGTTGTAATGTCTCTCTATCAGTCTGTTGTAATGTCTCTCTATCAGTCTGTTGTAATGTCTCTCAGTCTGTTATAATGTCTCTATCAGTCTGTTGTAATGTCTCTGTTGTCTCTCTATCAGTCTGTTGTAATGTCTCTCTATCAGTCTGTTGTTGTAATGTCTGTTATAATCTCTATCAGTCTGTTGTAATGTCTCTATCAGTCTGTTGTAATGTCTCTCTATCAGTCTGTTGTAATGTCTCTCTCTATCAGTCTGTTATAATGTCTCTATCAGTCTGTTGTAATGTCTCTCTATCAGTCTGTTGTAATGTCTCTCTCTATCAGTCTGTTGTAATGTCTCTCTATCAGTCTGTTGTAATGTCTCTCTCTATCAGTCTGTTGTAATGTCTCTCTATCAGTCTGTTGTAATGTCTCTCTATCAGTCTGTTGTAATGTCTCTCTATCAGTCTGTTATAATGTCTCTATCAGTCTGTTGTAATGTCTCTCTATCAGTCTGTTGTAATGTCTCTCTATCAGTCTGTTGTAATGTCTGTTCTAATGTCTCTCTATCAGTCTGTTGTAATGTCTCTATCAGTCTGTTATAATGTCTCTCTATCAGTCTGTTATAATGTCTCTCTATCAGTCTGTTGTAATGTCTCTCTATCAGTCTGTTGTAATGTCTCTCTATCAGTCTGTTGTAATGTCTCTATCAGTCTGTTATAATGTCTCTATCAGTCTGTTATAAATCAGTCTGTTGTAATGTCTCTATCAGTCTGTTGTAATGTCTCTCTATCAGTCTGTTGTAATGTCTCTCTCTATCAGTCTGTTGTAATGTGTCTCTCTATCAGTCTGTTGTAATGTCTCTCTATCAGTCTGTTGTAATGTCTCTCTATCAGTCTGTTGTAATGTCTCTCTATCAGTCTGTTGTAATGTCTCTCTATCAGTCTGTTGTAATGTCTCTCTATCAGTCATGTCTATCAGTCTGTTATAATGTCTCTCTCTATCAGTCTGTTGTAATGTCTCTCTATCAGTCTGTTGTAATGTCTCTCTCTATCAGTCTGTTGTAATGTCTCTCTCTCTATCAGTCTGTTGTAATGTCTGTTATAATGTCTCTCTATCAGTCTGTTGTAATGTCTCTCTCTATCAGTCTGTTGTAATGTCTCTCTCTCTATCAGTCTGTTGTGTCTCTCTATCAGTCTGTAATGTCTCTCTATCAGTCTGTTGTAATGTCTCTCTATCAGTCTGTTGTAATGTCTCTCTATCAGTCTGTTGTCTCTCTATAATGTCTCTCTATCAGTCTGTTGTAATGTCTCTCTATCAGTCTGTTTAATGTCTCTCTATCAGTCTGTTGTAATGTCTCTCTATCAGTCTGTTATAATGTCTCTCTATCAGTCTGTTGTAATGTCTCTCTCTATCAGTCTGTTGTAATGTCTCTCTCTATCAGTCTGTTGTAATGTCTCTATCAGTCTGTTGTAATGTCTCTCTATCAGTCTGTTGTAATGTCTCTCTATCAGTCTGTTGTAATGTCTCTCTATCAGTCTGTTATAATGTCTCTCTATCAGTCTGTTGTAATGTCTCTCTATCAGTCTGTTGTAATGTCTCTATCAGTCTGTTGTAATGTCTCTCTCTCTATCAGTCTGTTATAATGTCTCTATCAGTCTGTTGTAATGTCTCTCTATCAGTCTGTTGTAATGTCTCTCTATCAGTCTCTCTATCAGTCTGTTATAATGTCTCTATCAGTCTGTTGTAATGTCTCTCTATCAGTCTGTTGTAATGTCTCTCTATCAGTCTGTTGTAATGTCTCTCTATCAGTCTGTTATAATGTCTCTCTATCAGTCTGTTGTAATGTCTCTCTATCAGTCTGTTATAATGTCTCTCTATCAGTCTGTTATAATGTCTCTCTATCAGTCTGTTGTAATGTCTCTCTCTATCAGTCTGTTATAATGTCTCTCTATCAGTCTGTTGTAATGTCTCTATCAGTCTGTTGTAATGTCTCTCTATCAGTCTGTTGTAATGTCTCTCTTCAGTCTGTTGTAATGTCTCTCTATCAGTCTGTTGTAATGTCTCTCTCTATCAGTCTGTTGTAATGTCTCTCTATCAGTCTGTTGTAATGTCTCTCTATCAGTCTGTTGTAATGTCTCTATCAGTCTGTTGTAATGTCTCTATCAGTCTGTTGTAATGTCTCTCTATCAGTCTGTTATATCAGTCTCTCTATCAGTCTGTTGTAATGTCTCTCTATCAGTCTGTTGTAATGTCTCTCTATCAGTCTGTTGTAATGTCTCTCTATCAGTCTGTTGTAATGTCTCTATCAGTCTGTTGTAATGTCTCTCTATCAGTCTGTTATAATGTCTGTCTATCAGTCTGTTGTAATGTCTCTCTATCAGTCTGTTGTAATGTCTCTCTATCAGTCTGTTGTAATGTCTCTCTATCAGTCTGTTGTAATGTCTCTCTATCAGTCTGTTGTAATGTCTCTCTATCAGTCTGTTGTAATGTCTCTCTATCAGTCTGTTGTAATGTCTCTCTATCAGTCTGTTGTAATGTCTCTCTATCAGTCTGTTGTAATGTCTCTCTATCAGTCTCTCTCTATCAGTCTGTTGTAATGTCTCTCTATCAGTCTGTTGTAATGTCTCTCTATCAGTCTGTTGTAATGTCTCTCTATCAGTCTGTTGTAATGTCTCTCTATCAGTCTGTTGTAATGTCTCTCTCTATCAGTCTGTTGTAATGTCTCTCTATCAGTCTGTTGTAATGTCTCTCTATCAGTCTGTTGTAATGTCTCTCTATCAGTCTGTTGTAATGTCTCTCTATCAGTCTGTTGTAATGTCTCTCTCTATCAGTCTGTTGTAATGTCTCTATCAGTCTGTTGTAATGTCTCTCTATCAGTCTGTTGTAATGTCTCTCTATCAGTCTCAGTCTGTTGTAATGTCTCTCTATCAGTCTGTTGTAATGTCTCTCTATCAGTCTGTTGTAATGTCTCTCTCTATCAGTCTGTTGTAATGTCTCTCTATCAGTCTGTTGTAATGTCTCTCTCTATCAGTCTGTTGTAATGTCTCTCTATCAGTCTGTTGTAATGTCTCTATCAGTCTGTTGTAATGTCTCTCTATCAGTCTGTTGTAATGTCTCTCTATCAGTCTGTTGTAATGTCTCTCTATCAGTCTGTTGTAATGTCTCTCTATCAGTCTGTTGTAATGTCTCTCTATCAGTCTGTTGTAATGTCTCTATCAGTCTGTTGTAATGTCTCTCTATCAGTCTGTTGTAATGTCTCTCTATCAGTCTGTTGTAATGTCTCTCTATCAGTCTGTTGTAATGTCTCTCTCTATCAGTCTGTTGTAATGTCTCTCTCTATCAGTCTGTTGTAATGTCTCTCTCTATCAGTCTGTTGTAATGTCTCTCTATCAGTCTGTTGTAATGTCTCTCTCTATCAGTCTGTTGTAATGTCTCTCTATCAGTCTGTTGTAATGTCTCTCTATCAGTCTGTTATAATGTCTCTCTATCAGTCTGTTGTAATGTCTCTATCAGTCTGTTGTAATGTCTCTCTATCAGTCTGTTGTAATGTCTCTCTCTATCAGTCTGTTATAATGTCTCTCTATCAGTCTGTTGTAATGTCTCTCTATCAGTCTGTTGTAATGTCTCTATCAGTCTGTTGTAATGTCTCTATCTCTCAGTCAGTCTGTTGTAATGTCTCTCTCAGTCTATCAGTCTGTTGTAATGTCTCTCTATCAGTCTGTTGTAATGTCTCTCTATCAGTCTGTTGTAATGTCTCTCTATCAGTCTGTTGTAATGTCTCTCTCTCTATCAGTCTGTCTATCAGTCTGTTGTAATGTCTCTCTATCAGTCTGTTGTAATGTCTCTCTATCAGTCTGTTGTAATGTCTCTCTATCAGTCTGTTGTAATGTCTCTATCAGTCTGTTGTAATGTCTCTCTATCAGTCTGTTATAATGTCTCTCTATCAGTCTGTTGTAATGTCTCTCTATCAGTCTGTTGTAATGTCTCTCTATCAGTCTGTTGTCTCTATCAGTCTGTTGTAATGTCTCTCTATCAGTCTGTTGTAATGTCTCTCTATCAGTCTGTTGTAATGTCTCTCTATCAGTCTGTTGTAATGTCTCTCTATCAGTCTGTTATAATGTCTCTCTATCAGTCTGTTATAATGTCTCTCTATCAGTCTCTCTATCAGTCTGTTGTAATGTCTCTCTATCAGTCTGTTGTAATGTCTCTCTCTCTATCAGTCTGTTATAATGTCTCTCTATCAGTCTGTTGTAATGTCTCTCTATCAGTCTGTTGTAATGTCTCTCTATCAGTCTGTTGTAATGTCTCTCTATCAGTCTGTTGTAATGTCTCTCTATCAGTCTGTTATAATGTCTCTCTATCAGTCTGTTGTAATGTCTCTCTCTATCAGTCATGTCTCTATCAGTCTGTTATAATGTCTGTCTCTATCAGTCTGTTGTAATGTCTCTCTATCAGTCTGTTGTAATGTCTCTCTATCAGTCAGTCAGTCTGTTGTAATGTCTCTCTATCAGTCTCTCTCTATCAGTCTGTTGTAATGTCTCTCTATCAGTCTGTTGTAATGTCTCTCTATCAGTCTGTTATAATGTCTCTCTATCAGTCTGTTGTAATGTCTCTATCAGTCTGTTGTAATGTCTCTCTATCAGTCTGTTATAATGTCAGTCTGTCTCTATCAGTCTGTTGTAATGTCTCTATCAGTCTGTTGTAATGTCTCTATCAGTCTGTTGTAATGTCTCTCTATCAGTCTGTTGTAATGTCTCTCTCTATCAGTCTGTTATAATGTCTCTCTATCAGTCTGTTGTAATGTCTCTCTATCAGTCTGTTGTAATGTCTCTCTATCAGTCTGTTGTAATGTCTCTCTATCAGTCTGTTGTAATGTCTCTCTATCAGTCTGTTGTAATGTCTCTATCAGTCTGTTATAATGTCTCTCTATCAGTCTGTTATAATGTCTCTCTATCAGTCTGTTATAATGTCTCTATCAGTCTGTTGTAATGTCTCTCTATCAGTCTGTTGTAATGTCTCTCTCTCTATCAGTCTGTTGTAATGTCTCTCTATCAGTCTGTTGTAATGTCTCTCTATCAGTCTGTTATAATGTCTCTCTATCAGTCTGTTGTAATGTCTCTCTCTATCAGTCTGTTGTAATGTCTCTCAGTCTCTCTATCAGTCTGTTATAATGTCTCTATCAGTCTGTTGTAATGTCTCTCTATCAGTCTGTTGTAATGTCTTCTATCAGTCTGTTGTAATGTCTCTCTATCAGTCTGTTGTAATGTCTCTCTATCAGTCTGTTGTAATGTCTCTCTATCAGTCTGTTATAATGTCTCTCTCTATCAGTCTGTTGTAATGTCTCTCTATCAGTCTGTTATAATGTCTCTCTCTATCAGTCTGTTGTCTCTCTATCAGTCTAATGTCTCTCTCTATCAGTCTGTTGTAATATCAGTCTGTTGTAATGTCTCTCTATCAGTCTGTTGTAATGTCTCTCTATCAGTCTGTTGTAATGTCTCTCTATCAGTCTGTTGTAATGTCTCTCTATCAGTCTGTTGTAATGTCTCTCTATCAGTCTGTTGTAATGTCTCTCTATCAGTCTGTTGTAATGTCTCTCTATCAGTCTGTTGTAATGTCTCTCTCTATCAGTCTGTTGTAATGTCTCTCTCTATCAGTCTGTTGTAATGTCTCTCTCTCTATCAGTCTGTTGTAATGTCTCTCTATCAGTCTGTTGTAATGTCTCTATCAGTCTGTTATCAGTCTCAGTCTGTTGTAATGTCTCTCTCTATCAGTCTGTTGTAATGTCTCTCTATCAGTCTAATGTTCTATCAGTCTGTTATAATGTCTCTCTATCAGTCTGTTGTAATGTCTCTCTATCAGTCTGTTGTAATGTCTCTCTATCAGTCTGTTGTAATGTCTCTCTATCAGTCTGTTGTAATGTCTCTATCAGTCTGTTATAATGTCTCTCTATCAGTCTGTTATAATGTCTCTCTATCAGTCTGTTGTAATGTCTCTCTCTATCAGTCTGTTATAATGTCTCTCTATCAGTCTGTTGTAATGTCTCTCTATCAGTCTGTTGTAATGTCTCTCTATCAGTCTGTTGTAATGTCTCTCTCTCTCTATCAGTCTGTTGTAATGTCTCTCTATCAGTCTGTTGTAATGTCTCTCTCTATCAGTCTGTTATAATGTCTCTCTATCAGTCTGTTGTAATGTCTCTCTATCAGTCTGTTGTAATGTCTCTCTCTCTATCAGTCTGTTATAATGTCTCTATCAGTCTGTTGTAATGTCTCTCTATCAGTCTGTTATAATGTCTCTATCAGTCTGTTGTAATGTCTCTCTATCAGTCTGTTGTAATGTCTCTCTATCAGTCTGTTGTAATGTCTCTCTATCAGTCTGTTATAATGTCTCTCTATCAGTCTGTTATAATGTCTCTATCAGTCTGTTGTAATGTCTCTCTATCAGTCTGTTGTAATGTCTCTCTATCAGTCTGTTGTAATGTCTCTCTATCAGTCTGTTGTAATGTCTCTCTATCAGTCTGTTATAATGTCTCTCTATCAGTCTGTTGTAATGTCTCTCTCTATCAGTCTGTTGTAATGTCTCTCTATCAGTCTGTTGTAATGTCTCTCTATCAGTCTGTTGTAATGTCTCTCTATCAGTCTGTTGTAATGTCTCTCTATCAGTCTGTTGTAATGTCTCTCTATCAGTCTGTTGTAATGTCTCTCTATCAGTCTGTTATAATGTCTCTCTATCAGTCTGTTATAATGTCTCTCTATCAGTCTGTTGTAATGTCTCTCTCTATCAGTCTGTTATAATGTCTCTCTATCAGTCTGTTGTAATGTCTCTCTCTATCAGTCTGTTGTAATGTCTCTCTATCAGTCTGTTGTAATGTCTCTCTCTATCAGTCTGTTGTAATGTCTCTCTATCAGTCTGTTGTAATGTCTCTCTCTCTATCAGTCTGTTGTAATGTCTCTCTATCAGTCTGTTGTAATGTCTCTCTCTATCAGTCTGTTGTAATGTCTCTCTATCAGTCTGTTGTAATGTCTCTCTATCAGTCTGTTGTAATGTCTCTCTCATCTGTTGTAATGTCTCTCTCTATCAGTCTGTTGTAATGTCTCTCTATCAGTCTGTTGTAATGTCTCTCTATCAGTCTGTTGTAATGTCTCTCTCTATCAGTCTGTTGTAATGTCTCTCTATCAGTCTGTTGTAATGTCTCTCTCTATCAGTCTGTTGTAATGTCTCTCTATCAGTCTGTTGTAATGTCTCTCTATCAGTCTGTTATAATGTCTCTCTATCAGTCTGTTATAATGTCTCTATCAGTCTGTTGTAATGTCTCTCTATCAGTCTGTTATCATGTCTGTCTGTTGTAATGTCTCTATCAGTCTGTTGTAATGTCTCTCTATCAGTCTGTTGTAATGTCTCTCTCTCTCTATCAGTCTGTTATAATGTCTCTCTATCAGTCTGTTGTAATGTCTCTCTATCAGTCTGTTATAATGTCTCTCTATCAGTCTGTTGTAATGTCTCTCTATCAGTCTGTTGTAATGTCTCTCTCTATCAGTCTGTTATAATGTCTCTATCAGTCTGTTGTAATGTCTCTCTATCAGTCTGTTGTAATGTCTCTCTCAGTCTGTTGTAATGTCTCTATCAGTCTGTTGTAATGTCTCTCTCTATCAGTCTGTTATAATGTCTCTCTCTATCAGTCTGTTATAATGTCTCTATCAGTCTGTTATAATGTCTCTATGTCTCTCTATCAGTCTGTTGTAATGTCTCTCTATCAGTCTGTTGTAATGTCTCTCTATCAGTCTGTTGTAATGTCTCTCTCTATCAGTCTGTTGTAATGTCTCTCTATCAGTCTGTTGTAATGTCTCTCTATCAGTCTAATCTATCAGTCTGTTGTAATGTCTCTCTCTCTATCAGTCTGTTGTAATGTCTCTATCAGTCTCTCTCTATCAGTCTGTTGTAATGTCTCTCTATCAGTCTGTTATAATGTCTCTCTATCAGTCTGTTGTAATGTCTCTCTATCAGTCTGTTGTCTCTCTAATGTCTCTCTATCAGTCTGTTGTAATGTCTATCAGTCTGTTATAATGTCTCTATCAGTCTGTTGTAATGTCTCTCTCTATCAGTCTGTTGTAATGTCTCTCTATCAGTCTGTTGTAATGTCTCTCTCTCTATCAGTCTGTTGTAATGTCTCTCTATCAGTCTGTTGTAATGTCTCTCTATCAGTCTGTTGTAATGTCTCTCTATCAGTCTGTTGTAATGTCTCTATCAGTCTGTTGTAATGTCTCTCTATCAGTCTGTTGTAATGTCTCTCTCTATCAGTCTGTTGTAATGTCTCTCTATCAGTCTGTTGTAATGTCTCTCTATCAGTCTGTTGTAATGTCTCTCTATCAGTCTGTTGTAATGTCTCTCTCTATCAGTCTGTTGTAATGTCTCTCTCTATCAGTCTGTTGTAATGTCTCTCTATCAGTCTGTTGTAATGTCTCTCTATCAGTCTGTTGTAATGTCTCTCTATCAGTCTGTTGTAATGTCTCTCTATCAGTCTGTTGTAATGTCTCTCTATCAGTCTGTTGTAATGTCTCTCTATCAGTCTGTTATAATGTCTCTATCAGTCTGTTGTAATGTCTCTCTATCAGTCTGTTGTAATGTCTCTCTCTATCAGTCTGTTGTAATGTCTCTCTCTATCAGTCTGTTGTAATGTCTCTCTCTCTATCAGTCTGTTGTAATGTCTCTCTATCAGTCTGTTGTAATGTCTCTCTATCAGTCTGTTGTAATGTCTCTCTATCAGTCTGTTGTAATGTCTCTCTCATCAGTCTGTTGTAAATCTCTCTCTATCAGTCTGTTGTAATGTCTCTCTATCAGTCTGTTGTAATGTCTCTCTATCAGTCTCTCTCTATCAGTCTGTTGTAATGTCTCTCTATCAGTCTGTTGTAATGTCTCTCTCTCTCTATCAGTCTGTTATAATGTCTCTCTATCAGTCTGTTGTAATGTCTCTCTATCAGTCTGTTATAATGTCTCTCTATCAGTCTGTTGTAATGTCTCTCTATCAGTCTGTTGTAATGTCTCTCTCTATCAGTCTGTTGTAATGTCTCTCTATCAGTCTGTTGTAATGTCTCTCTATCAGTCTGTTGTAATGTCTCTCTCTATCAGTCTGTTGTAATGTCTCTCTATCAGTCTGTTGTAATGTCTCTCTATCAGTCTGTTGTAATGTCTCTATCATTCTGTTATAATGTCTCTATCAGTCTGTTGTAATGTCTCTCTATCAGTCTGTTATAATGTCTCTCTATCAGTCTGTTGTAATGTCTCTCTCTATCAGTCTGTTGTAATGTCTCTCTATCAGTCTGTTGTAATGTCTCTCTCTCTATCAGTCTGTTGTAATGTCTCTTCAGTCTGTTGTAATGTCTCTCTATCAGTCTGTTATAATGTCTCTCTATCAGTCTGTTGTAATGTCTCTCTATCAGTCTGTTATAAGTCTCTCTATCAGTCTGTTATAATGTCTCTCTATCAGTCTGTTGTAATGTCTCTCTATCAGTCTGTTGTAATGTCTCTCTATCAGTCTGTTGTAATGTCTCTCTATCAGTCTGTTGTAATGTCTCTCTATCAGTCAGTCTATCAGTCTGTTGTAATGTCTCTCTATCAGTCTGTTGTAATGTCTCTCTATCAGTCTGTTGTAATGTCTCTATCAGTCTGTTGTAATGTCTCTCTATCAGTCTGTTGTAATGTCTCTCTATCAGTCTGTTGTAATGTCTCTCTCTATCAGTCTGTTGTAATGTCTCTCTATCAGTCTGTTATAATGTCTCTCTATCAGTCTGTTGTAATGTCTCTCTATCAGTCTGTTGTAATGTCTCTCTATCAGTCTGTTGTAATGTCTCTCTATCAGTCTGTTGTAATGTCTCTCTATCAGTCTGTTGTAATGTCTCTCTATCAGTCTGTTGTAATGTCTCTCTATCAGTCTGTTGTAAATCAGTCTGTTGTAATGTCTCTCTATCAGTCTGTTGTAATGTCTCTCTCTCTATCAGTCTGTTGTAATGTCTCTCTATCAGTCTGTTGTAATGTCTCTCTATCAGTCTGTTGTAATGTCTCTCTATCAGTCTGTTGTAATGTCTCTCTATCAGTCTGTTGTAATGTCTCTATCAGTCTGTTGTAATGTCTCTCTATCAGTCTGTTGTAATGTCTCTCTATCAGTCTGTTATAATGTCTCTATCAGTCTCTCTCTATCAGTCTGTTATAATGTCTCTATCAGTCTGTTGTAATGTCTCTCTATCAGTCTCTCTCTATCAGTCTGTTATAATGTCTCTCTATCAGTCTGTTGTAATGTCTCTCTCTATCAGTCTGTTATAATGTCTCTCTATCAGTCTGTTGTAATGTCTCTCTCTATCAGTCTGTTGTAATGTCTCTCTATCAGTCTCTCTATCAGTCTGTTGTAATGTCTCTATCAGTCTGTTATAATGTCTCTCTATCAGTCTGTTGTAATGTCTCTCTCTATCAGTCTGTTGTAATGTCTCTCTCTCTATCAGTCTGTTGTAATGTCTCTATCAGTCTGTTATAATGTCTCTCTATCAGTCTGTTGTAATGTCATCAGTCTCTCTATCAGTCTGTTATAATGTCTCTATCAGTCTGTTGTAATGTCTGTTGTAATGTCTCTCTCTATCAGTCTGTTATAATGTCTCTCTATCAGTCTGTTATAATGTCTCTATCAGTCTGTTGTAATGTCTCTCTCTATCAGTCTGTTATAATGTCTCTCTATCAGTCTGTTGTAATGTCTCTCTCTATCAGTCTGTTGTAATGTCTCTCTCTATCAGTCTGTTATAATGTCTCTCTATCAGTCTGTTGTAATGTCTCTCTATCAGTCTGTTATAATGTCTCTATCAGTCTGTTGTAATGTCTCTCTATCAGTCTGTTGTAATGTCTCTCTATCAGTCTGTTATAATGTCTCTCTATCAGTCTGTTGTAATGTCTCTCTCTATCAGTCTGTTATAATGTCTCTCTATCAGTCTGTTATAATGTCTCTCTCTATCAGTCTGTCTATCAGTCTGTTGTAATGTCTCTCTCTATCAGTCTGTTGTAATGTCTCTCTATCAGTCTGTTATAATGTCTCTATCAGTCTGTTGTAATGTCTCTCTATCAGTCTGTTATAATGTCTCTCTCTCTATCAGTCTGTTGTAATGTCTCTCTATCAGTCTGTTGTAATGTCTCTCTATCAGTCTGTTGTAATGTCTCTCTCTCTCTATCAGTCTGTCTGTTATAATGTCTCTCTATCAGTCTGTTATAATGTCTCTCTATCAGTCTGTTATAATGTCTCTCTATCAGTCTGTTGTAATGTCTCTCTATCAGTCTGTTGTAATGTCTCTATCAGTCTGTTATAAGTCTCAGTCTGTTATAATGTCTCTCTATCAGTCTGTTGTAATGTCTCTCTATCAGTCTGTTATAATGTCTCTCTATCAGTCTGTTGTAATGTCTCTCTATCAGTCTGTTGTAATGTCTCTCTATCAGTCTGTTGTAATGTCTCTCTATCAGTCTGTTGTAATGTCTCTCTATCAGTCTGTTATAATGTCTCTATCAGTCTGTTATAATGTCTCTCTATCAGTCTGTTATAATGTCTCTATCAGTCTGTTGTAATGTCTCTCTATCAGTCTGTTGTAATGTCTCTATCAGTCTGTTGTAATGTCTCTCTATCAGTCTGTTGTAATGTCTCTCTATCAGTCTGTTGTAATGTCTCTCTCTCTATCAGTCTCTCTATCAGTCTGTTGTAATGTCTCTCTCTATCAGTCTGTTGTAATGTCTCTCTATCAGTCTGTTATAATGTCTCTCTATCAGTCTGTTGTAATGTCTCTCTATCAGTCTGTTATAATGTCTCTCTATCAGTCTGTTATAATGTCTCTCTATCAGTCTCTCTATCAGTCTGTTATAATGTCTCTCTATCAGTCTGTTGTAATGTCTCTCTATCAGTCTGTTATAATGTCTCTCTATCAGTCTGTTGTAATGTCTCTCTCTCTATCAGTCTGTTATAATCAGTCTGTTATAATGTCTCTCTATCAGTCTGTTATAATGTCTCTATCAGTCTAATCTCTATCAGTCTGTTGTAATGTCTCTCTCTATCAGTCTGTTATAATGTCTCTCTATCAGTCTGTTGTAATGTCTCTCTATCAGTCTGTTATAATGTCTCTCTATCAGTCTGTTATAATGTCTCTATCAGTCTGTTATAATGTCTCTCTATCAGTCTGTTATAATGTCTCTCTATCAGTCTGTTATAATGTCTCTATCAGTCTGTTGTAATGTCTCTCTATCAGTCTGTTGTAATGTCTCTCTCTCTATCAGTCTGTTATAATGTCTCTCTATCAGTCTGTTGTAATGTCTCTCTATCAGTCTGTTATAATGTCTCTCTATCAGTCTGTTATAATGTCTCTATCAGTCTGTTATATGTCTCTATCAGTCTCTCTATCAGTCTGTTATAATGTCTCTCTATCAGTCTGTTATAATGTCTCTCTATCAGTCTGTTATAATGTCTCTCTCTATCAGTCTGTTGTAATGTCTCTCTATCAGTCTGTTATAAGTCTCTCTATCAGTCTGTTGTAATGTCTCTCTCTATCAGTCTGTTATAATGTCTCTCTATCAGTCTGTTGTAATGTCTCTATCAGTCTGTTGTAATGTCTCTCTATCAGTCTGTTATAATGTCTCTCTCTATCAGTCTGTTGTAATGTCTCTCTATCAGTCTGTTGTAATGTCTCTCTATCAGTCTGTTGTAATGTCTCTCTATCAGTCTGTTGTAATGTCTCTCTATCAGTCTGTTGTAATGTCTCTCTCTATCAGTCTGTTGTAATGTCTCTATCATAATGTCTCTCTATCAGTCTGTTATAATGTCTCTATCAGTCTGTTGTAATGTCTCTCTATCAGTCTGTTATAATGTCTCTATCAGTCTGTTGTAATGTCTCTCTCTATCAGTCTGTTATAATGTCTCTCTCTATCAGTCTGTTGTAATGTCTCTCTCTCTATCAGTCTGTTGTAATGTCTCTCTCTATCAGTCTGTTATATCAGTCTGTTATAATGTCTCTCTCTATCAGTCTGTTGTAATGTCTCTCTATCAGTCTGTTGTAATGTCTCTCTATCAGTCTGTTATAATGTCTCTCTATCAGTCTGTTGTAATCTCTCTATCAGTCTGTTATAATGTCTCTCTATCAGTCTGTTATAATGTCTCTCTATCAGTCTGTTATAATGTCTCTCTCTATCAGTCTGTTATAATGTCTCTCTATCAGTCTGTTATAATGTCTCTCTATCAGTCTGTTGTAATGTCTCTCTATCAGTCTGTTATAATGTCTCTCTCTCTATCAGTCTGTTGTAATGTCTCTCTATCAGTCTGTTATAATGTCTCTCTCTATCAGTCTGTTATAATGTCTCTCTCTCTATCAGTCTGTTGTAATGTCTCTCTATCAGTCTGTTATAATGTCTCTCTATCAGTCTGTTATAATGTCTCTCTATCAGTCTGTTGTAATGTCTCTCTCTATCAGTCTGTTGTAATGTCTCTCTATCAGTCTGTTGTAATGTCTCTCTCTCTATCAGTCTGTTGTAATGTCTCTCTATCAGTCTGTTGTAATCTCTCTATCTCTCTATCAGTCTGTTGTAATGTCTCTCTATCAGTCTGTTGTAATGTCAGTCTGTTGTAATGTCTCTATCAGTCTGTTGTAATGTCTCTCTATCAGTCTGTTGTAATGTCTCTCTATCAGTCTGTTGTAATGTCTCTCTATCAGTCTGTTGTAATGTCTCTCTCTATCAGTCTGTTGTAATGTCTCTCTATCAGTCTGTTGTAATGTCTCTCTCTATCAGTCTGTTGTAATGTCTCTATCAGTCTGTTGTAATGTCTCTATCAGTCTGTTATAATGTCTCTCTATCAGTCTGTTATAATGTCTCTCTCTATCAGTCTGTTGTAATGTCTCTCTATCAGTCTGTTGTAATGTCTCTCTATCAGTCTGTTGTAATGTCTCTCTCTATCAGTCTGTTGTAATGTCTCTCTATCAGTCTGTTGTAATGTCTCTCTATCAGTCTGTTGTAATGTCTCTATCAGTCTGTTGTAATGTCTCTCTCTATCAGTCTGTTGTAATGTCTCTATCAGTCTGTTGTAATGTCTCTCTATCAGTCTGTTGTAATGTCTCTCTCTATCAGTCTGTTGTAATGTCTCTCTCTCTATCAGTCTCTCTCTATCAGTCTGTTGTAATGTCTCTCTCTATCAGTCTGTTGTAATGTCTCTCTATCAGTCTGTTATAATGTCTCTCTATCAGTCTGTTATAATGTCTCTCTATCAGTCTGTTATAATGTCTCTCTATCAGTCTGTTGTAATGTCTCTCTATCAGTCTGTTAATAATATCAGTCTCTCTCTATCAGTCTGTTGTAATGTCTCTATCAGTCTGTTGTAATGTCTCTCTATCAGTCTGTTGTAATGTCTCTCTATCAGTCTGTTGTAATGTCTCTCTATCAGTCTGTTGTAATGTCTCTCTATCAGTCTGTTATAATGTCTCTATCAGTCTGTTATAATGTCTCTCTATCAGTCTGTTATAATGTCTCTCTATCAGTCTGTTGTAATGTCTCTCTATCAGTCTGTTGTAATGTCTCTCTATCAGTCTGTTGTAATGTCTCTCTCTATCAGTCTGTTGTAATGTCTCTCTATCAGTCTGTTATAATGTCTCTCTATCAGTCTGTTATAATGTCTCTCTATCAGTCTGTTATAATGTCTCTCTATCAGTCTGTTATAATGTCTCTCTCTATCAGTCTGTTGTAATGTCTCTCTATCAGTCTGTTATAATGTCTCTCTCTCAGTCTGTTATAATGTCTCTCTATCAGTCTGTTGTAATGTCTCTCTATCAGTCTGTTATAATGTCTCTCTATCAGTCTGTTGTAATGTCTCTCTATCAGTCTGTTGTAATGTCTCTCTATCAGTCTGTTATAATGTCTCTCTATCAGTCTGTTGTAATGTCTCTCTATCAGTCTGTTATAATGTCTCTCTATCAGTCTGTTGTAATGTCTCTCTCTATCAGTCTGTTGTAATGTCTCTCTCTATCAGTCTGTTGTAATGTCTCTCTCTATCAGTCTGTTGTAATGTCTCTCTATCAGTCTGTTGTAATGTCTCTATCAGTCTGTTGTAATGTCTCTATCAGTCTGTTGTAATGTCTCTCTATCAGTCTGTTATAATGTCTCTCTATCAGTCTGTTGTAATGTCTCTATCAGTCTGTTATAATGTCTCTCTATCAGTCTGTTGTAATGTCTCTCTATCAGTCTGTTATAATGTCTCTCTATCAGTCTGTTGTAATGTCTCTCTATCAGTCTGTTGTAATGTCTCTCTCTATCAGTCTGTTGTAATGTCTCTCTATCAGTCTGTTGTAATGTCTCTCTATCAGTCTGTTATAATGTCTCTATCAGTCTGTTATAATGTCTCTCTATCAGTCTGTTATCTATCAGTCTGTTATAATGTCTATCAGTCTATAATGTCTCTCTATCAGTCTGTTGTAATGTCTCTCTCTCTATCAGTCTGTTATAATGTCTCTCTATCAGTCTGTTATAATGTCTCTCTATCAGTCTGTTATAATGTCTCTCTATCAGTCTGTTATAATGTCTCTCTATCAGTCTGTTGTAATGTCTCTCTCTATCAGTCTGTTGTAATGTCTCTCTATCAGTCTGTTATAATGTCTCTCTCTATAATAATGTCTCTCTCTCTATCAGTCTGTTATAATGTCTCTCTCTATCAGTCTGTTATAATGTCTCTCTCTCTATCAGTCTGTTATAATGTCTCTCTATCAGTCTGTTATAATGTCTCTCTCTATCAGTCTGTTGTAATGTCTCTCTATCAGTCTGTTTAATGTCTCTCTAAGTCTGTTGTAATGTCTCTCTATCAGTCTGTTGTAATGTCTCTCTATCAGTCTATCAGTCTGTTGTAATGTCTCTCTATCAGTCTGTTGTAATGTCTCTCTATCAGTCTGTTATAATCAGTCTGTTGTAATGTCTCTCTATCAGTCTGTTGTAATGTCTCTCTCTATCAGTCTGTTGTAATGTCTCTCTATCAGTCTGTTGTAATGTCTCTCTATCAGTCTGTTGTAATGTCTCTCTATCAGTCTGTTGTAATGTCTCTCTATCAGTCTGTTATAATGTCTCTCTCTATCAGTCTGTTATAATGTCTCTCTATCAGTCTGTTGTAATGTCTATCAGTCTGTTGTAATGTCTCTCTATCAGTCTGTTGTAATGTCTCTCTATCAGTCTGTTGTAATGTCTCTCTCTATCAGTCTGTTGTAATGTCTCTCTCTATCAGTCTGTTGTAATGTCTCTCTATCAGTCTGTTGTAATGTCTCTCTCTATCAGTCTGTTGTAATGTCTCTCTATCAGTCTCTCTCTATCAGTCTGTTATAATGTCTCTCTATCAGTCTGTTGTAATGTCTCTCTATCAGTCTGTTATAATGTCTCTCTCTATCAGTCTGTTGTAAATCAGTCTCTCTCTATCAGTCTGTTATAATGTCTCTCTATCAGTCTGTTATAATGTCTCTCTATCAGTCTGTTGTAATGTCTCTCTATCAGTCTGTTGTAATGTCTCTCTATCAGTCTGTTGTAATGTCTCTCTATCAGTCTGTTGTAATGTCTCTCTATCAGTCTGTTGTAATGTCTCTCTCTATCAGTCTGTTGTAATGTCTCTCTATCAGTCTGTTGTAATGTCTCTCTCTCTATCAGTCTGTTATAATGTCTCTCTCTATCAGTCTGTTATAATGTCTCTCTCTATCAGTCTGTTGTAATGTCTCTCTCTCTATCAGTCTGTTGTAATGTCTCTCTATCAGTCTGTTATAATGTCTCTCTATCAGTCTGTTATAATGTCTCTCTCTATCAGTCTGTTATAATGTCTCTCTCTATCAGTCTGTTATAATGTCTCTCTATCAGTCTGTTATAATGTCTCTCTATCAGTCTGTTATAATGTCTCTCTATCAGTCTGTTATAATGTCTCTCTATCAGTCTGTTATAATGTCTCTCTCTATCAGTCTGTTGTAATGTCTCTCTCTATCAGTCTGTTATAATGTCTCTCTCTATCAGTCTGTTATAATGTCTCTCTATCAGTCTGTTATAATGTCTCTCTCTATCAGTCTGTTGTAATGTCTCTCTCTCTATCAGTCTGTTATAATGTCTCTCTATCAGTCTGTTATAATGTCTCTCTATCAGTCTGTTATAATGTCTCTCTATCAGTCTGTTGTAATGTCTCTCTTATCAGTCTGTTATAATGTCTCTCTCTATCAGTCTGTTGTAATGTCTCTCTCTATCAGTCTGTTGTAATGTCTCTCTATCAGTCTGTTGTAATGTCTCTCTCTCTATCAGTCTGTTGTAATGTCTCTCTATCAGTCTGTTGTAATGTCTCTCTATCAGTCTGTTGTAATGTCTCTATCAGTCTGTTGTAATGTCTCTCTCTCTATCAGTCTGTTGTAATGTCTCTCTCTATCAGTCTGTTATAATGTCTCTGTCTCTCTATCAGTCTGTTGTAATGTCTCTCTTACTCCATCTCTCCTTTTCAAAAATGATGACTAGAACCTGATAATGACTGATCACGTGTCAGCCACACAGGATGACAAACACTCAGCCACACAGGATGACAAACACTCAGCCACACAGGATGACAAACACTCAGCCACACAGGGTGACAAACACTCAGCCACACAGGATGACAAACACTCAGCCACACAGGATGACAAACACTCAGCCACACAGCGTGTCAACCACACAGGATGATGCTCAGCCACACAGCGTGTCAGCCACACAGGATGATGCTCAGCCACACAGCGTGTCAGCCACACAGGATGATGCTCAGCCACACAGCGTGTCAGCCACACAGGATGACGCTCAGCCACACAGGATGACACTCAGCCACACAGGATGACGCTCAGCCACACAGGATGACACTCAGCCACACAGGATGACGCTCAGCCACACAGGATGACGCTCAGCCACACAGCGTGTCAGCCACACAGCGTGTCAGCCACACAGGATGACGCTCAGCCACACAGCGTGTCAGCCACACAGGATGACGCTCAGCCACACAGGATGACACTCAGCCACACAGACATAAAATAACCACTATGTGTGATGTGTTTATTGGGTGTGAATGTAAATAAGTGTGTGTGTGTTAGGGCCGACTATCCAGCAGGTTTATTGGGGCTCCCGAGTGGTGCAGCGATCTAAGGAACTGCATCTCAGGGCTAGAGGCATCACTACAGGCCCTGGTTCGATGTGTGTGTGTGTGTGTGTGTGTGTGTGTGTGTGTGTGTGTGTGTGTGTGTGTGTGTGTGTGTGTGTGTGTGTGTGTGTGTGTGTGTGTGTGTGTGTTAGGGCCGACTATCCAGCAGGTATACTGGGGCTCCCGAGTGGTGCAGCGATCTAAGGAACTGCAACTCAGGGCTAGAGGCATCACTACAGGCCCTGGTTTGATGTGTGTGTGTGTGTGTGTGTGTGTGTGTGTGTGTGTGTGTGTGTGTGTGTGTGTGTGTGTGTTAGGGCCGACTATCCAGCAGGTATACTGGGGCTCCCGAGTGGTGCAGCGATCTAAGGAACTGCATCTCAGTGTTAGAGGCATCACTACAGGCCCTGGTTCGATTCCAGGCTGAGTGACAACCGGCCGTGATCAGGAGTCTCATATGGCGGTGCACAATGGGCCCAGCGTTGTCCAGGTTACAGGAGGGTTTGGCCAGTTACATTAGATCTGGATGTAGGGCTCCCTGACTCTGCTCTGATTGGACAACATAACCCCCAGAGGAAACAACATTCACACCAGCGTCGTCCAGGTTACGGGAGGGTTTGGCCGGGGTAGGCCGTCATTGTAAAATAAGAATTTGTTCTTAACTGACTCGCCTAGGTCAATAAAAGTGAAATAAATAAAATATATGACCTCTCTCTCTGCCTGCAGCTGCTCTCACTTTAGTTTCGGCTCTACGTGTGTGTGTGTATGTATATATGTGTGTGTGTGTGTATATATATGTGTGTGTGTGTGTGTGTGTTCTCATACCTCACCTTTATTCCACATGATTGAACTGTAGAGAGAGAGGGAGACAGAAGAGAGAGGTATATAAACGGATTGATTTAATGGGATTAATTACATTCCTGCTTTAAAAGTATGTCCTGCAACGGGCAGAGTGCACGTAATGTGTGTGTGTGTGTGTGTG
>NW_024609742.1:40000-50000 GCF_018296145.1 Oncorhynchus tshawytscha
CCAGAACTAGAGGTATAACACTTAGAGACATGGACCAGAACTAGAGGTATTACACTATTAGACATGGACCAGAACTAGAGGTATTACACTATTAGACATGGACCAGAACTAGAGGTATTACACTATTAGACATGGACCAGAACTAGAGGTATTACACTTAGAGACATGGACCAGAACTAGAGGTATTACACTTAGAGACATGGACCAGAACTAGAGGTATTACACTATTAGACATGGACCAGAACTAGAGGTATAACACTATTAGACATGGACCAGAACTAGAGGTATAACACTATTAGACATGGACCAGAACTAGAGGTATAACACTTAGAGACATGGACCAGAACTAGAGGTATAACACTTAGAGACATGGACCAGAACTAGAGGTATTACACTATTAGACATGGACCAGAACTAGAGGTATAACACTATTAGACATGGACCAGAACTAGAGGTATAACACTTAGAGACATGGACCAGAACTAGAGGTATTACACTATTAGACATGGACCAGAACTAGAGGTATAACACTTAGAGACATGGACCAGAACTAGAGGTATAACACTTAGAGACATGGACCAGAACTAGAGGTATAACACTTAGAGACATGGACCAGAACTAGAGGTATAACACTATTAGACATGGACCAGAACTAGAGGTATTACACTATTAGACATGGACCAGAACTAGAGGTATTACACTATTAGACATGGACCAGAACTAGAGGTATTACACTATTAGACATGGACCAGAACTAGAGGTATAACACTATTAGACATGGACCAGAACTAGAGGTATAACACTTAGAGACATGGACCAGAACTAGAGGTATAACACTAGAGACATGGACCAGAACTAGAGGTATAACACTTAGAGACATGGACCAGAACTAGAGGTATTACACTATTAGACATGGACCAGAACTAGAGGTATAACACTTAGAGACATGGACCAGAACTAGAGGTATTACACTTAGAGACATGGACCAGAACTAGAGGTATAACACTTAGACATGGACCAGAACTAGAGTATAACACATGGACCAGAACTAGAGGTATAACACTTAGAGACATGGACCAGAACTAGAGGTATTACACTATTAGACATGGACCAGAACTAGAGGTATAACACTTAGAGACATGGACCAGAACTAGAGGTATTACACTATTAGACATGGACCAGAACTAGAGGTATTACACTATTAGACATGGACCAGAACTAGAGGTATAACACTATTAGACATGGACCAGAACTAGAGGTATAACACTATTAGACATGGACCAGAACTAGAGGTATAACACTATTAGACATGGACCAGAACTAGAGGTATAACACTATTAGACATGGACCAGAACTAGAGGTATAACACTATTAGACATGGACCAGAACTAGAGGTATAACACTATTAGACATGGACCAGAACTAGAGGTATTACACTATTAGACATGGACCAGAACTAGAGGACACTTAGAGACATGGACCAGAACTAGAGGTATTACACTATTAGACATGGACCAGAACTAGAGGTATTACACTTAGAGACATGGACCAGAACTAGAGGTATTACACTATTAGACATGGACCAGAACTAGAGGTATTACACTTAGAGACATGGACCAGAACTAGAGGTATTACACTATTAGACATGGACCAGAACTAGAGGTATAACACTATTAGACATGGACCAGAACTAGAGGTATAACACTATTAGACATGGACCAGAACTAGAGGTATTACACTATTAGACATGGACCAGAACTAGAGGTATAACACTATTAGACATGGACCAGAACTAGAGGTATTACACTATTAGACATGGACCAGAACTAGAGGTATAACACTATTAGACATGGACCAGAACTAGAGGTATTACACTTAGAGACATGGACCAGAACTAGAGGTATAACACTATTAGACATGGACCAGAACTAGAGGTATAACACTTAGAGACATGGACCAGAACTAGAGGTATAACACTATTAGACATGGACCAGAACTAGAGGTATTACACTATTAGACATGGACCAGAACTAGAGGTATAACACTATTAGACATGGACCAGAACTAGAGGTATTACACTTAGAGACATGGACCAGAACTAGAGGTATTACACTATTAGACATGGACCAGAACTAGAGGTATAACACTATTAGACATGGACCAGAACTAGAGGTATAACACTATTAGACATGGACCAGAACTAGAGGTATTACACTATTAGACATGGACCAGAACTAGAGGTATAACACTATTAGACATGGACCAGAACTAGAGGTATTACACTATTAGACATGGACCAGAACTAGAGGTATACACTTAGAGACATGGACCAGAACTAGAGGTATAACACTATTAGACATGGACCAGAACTAGAGGTATTACACTTAGAGACATGGACCCACACACAGCTGTTTCCTCTCTGTAAATACACTAGTCTCTCACACATGGACCAGAACACACACACACACACACACACACACACACACACACACAGGAGAAGAAGAGACTATTTATGTCAGGATGGAAGGCATTTGTTTGTGTGTATATCCTTCCGTTGTAGTGAGGGAGGGAGGGAGGGAGGGAGGGAGGGAGGGGAAGGGAGGGAGGGAGGGAGGGAGGGAGGGAGGGAGGGAGGGAGGGAGGGAGGGAGGGAGGGAGGGAGGGAGGGAGGGAGGGAGGGAGGGAGGGAGGGAACAAGAGAGACGAATAGAGAGAGAGATGCCCAGCGTCGTCCAGGTTTGGCCATGGGGTAGTCCGTCACTGTAAAGAGTTTGTTCTTAACTGACTTGCCTAGTTAAATAAAGGTTAAATCAATAAAACATATTAAAAGAAGGTGGGATTCCTGGTTCTGTTGCCTGAACTCCAGTGTGTGTTTGGGTGTCTGTGTGTGTTTGGGTGTGTGTGTGTGTGTGTGTGTGTGTGTGTGTGTGTGTGTGTGTGTGTGTGTTTGGGTGTGTGTGTGTGTGTGTGTGTGTGTGTGTGTGTGTGTGTGGTGTGTGTGTGTGTTGTGTGTGTGTGTGTGTGTGTGTTTGGGTTTGTGTGTGTGTGTGTGTGTGTGTGTGTGTGTGTGTCCATCCTCAGTGTGTCAACATCACTGATAACACACAGCCATTCTGTTTACCCTAGCCTAACTCCTCCACCACACCACACAGCCATTCTGTTTACCCTAGCCTAACTCCTCCACCACACCACACAGCCATTCTGTTTACCCTAGTCTAACTCCACCCACCACACAGCCATTCTGTTTACCCTAGCCTATCTCCTCCACCACACAGCCATTCTGTTTACCCTAGCCTACCTCCTCCACCACACCACACAGCCATTCTGTTTACCCTAGCCTATCTCCTCCACCACACAGCCATTCTGTTTACCCTAGCCTACCTCCACCACACCACACAGCCATTCTGTTTACCCTAGCCTATCTCCTCCACCACACCACACAGCCATTCTGTTTACCCTAGCCTATCTCCTCCACCCACCATACAGCCATATGTTTACCCTAGCCTACCTCCTCCACCAACACAGCCATTCTGTTTACCCTAGCCTATCTCCTCCACCACACAGCCATTCTGTTTACCCTAGCCTACCTCCTCCACCACACCAGCAGCCATTCTGTTTACCCTAGCCTATCTCCTCCACCACACCACACAGCCATTCTGTTTACCCTAGCCTATCTCCTCCACCACACAGCCATTCTGTTTACCCTAGCCTATCTCCTCCCACCACACAGCCATTATGTTTACCCTAGCCTACCTCCTCCACCACACAGCCATTCTGTTTACCCTAGCCTATCTCCTCCACCACACCACACAGCCATTCTGTTTACCCTAGCCTACTCCTCCACCACACAGCCAACAAGCCATTCTGTTTAACCTAGACAGTAGATCTCCTCCAGGAACACAGCCATTCTGTTTACCCTAGACAGTAGATCTCCTCTGAAAACCCACACACAGTAGATCTCAGGTTTAAGAGGGCCTGGACTGAAAACCCACAGGACACAGCCAGGAAGAGGGTTGGACTGAAAACCTACAGGACAGTAGATCTCCAGGAAGAGGGTTGGACTGAAAACCCACAGGACAGTAGATCTCCAGGAAGAGGGTTGGACACATATAATTTGAGAACGCACTGCAACTGCCTCTGCAACGAAATGCTGCAAGGCAAACCCAGTGTTCCATTGGAAATGAATTAACTTCTGGTGTATCAAAACGCAATGACGCTGTCGCTGTGATCGAGGCATAAGAAACTGTGTGTGTGTGTGTGTGTGTGTGTGTGTGTGTGTGTGTGTGTGTGTGTGTGTGTGTGTCATTTAAGAGGTGTGTGTGTGCGCTTGTGTCATTTAAGACGTGTGTGTGTGTGTGTGTGTGTGTGTGTGTGTGTGTGTGTGTGTGTGTGTGTGTGTGTGTGTGTGTGTGTGTGTGTGTGTGTGTGTATCATAGTACCTCTCTAGGTATTGCTACACAGAGTGTGAACTCAACAACTCTGACCTCTAACCTCCAACCCCTGAACTCTGCCCTAACCAACAGGTTCAACACAGTGAAGTTTAGCCATAGACTTGGATAGACAGCTCCAGTGACCCAGTGAGGTTTAGCCATAGACTTGGATAGACAGCTCCAGTGACCCAGTGAGGTTTAGCCATAGACTTGGATAGACAGCTCCAGTGCCCAAGTGAGATTTAGCCATAGACTTGGATAGACAGCTCCAGTGCCCAAGTGAGGTTTAGCCATAGACTTGGATAGACAGCTCCAGTGCCCAAGTGAGGTTTAGCCATAGACTTGGATAGACAGCTCCAGTGCCCAAGTGAGGTTTAGCCATAGACTTGGATAGACAGCTCCAGTGACCCAAAGGCTGTTGTAGCATGAGCCCTCTATCTATCTCTATGGGTTTAGCCCCTCCACTCTCGTGTATGAAGCTGCTGTAAAACACACTATAACACCACAATGTCTATAGATACACACATACATCTAAGTTAACAAATGACTGGACTTTATATAGATTATTATCGTAACAAATGACTGGACTTTATATGGATTATTATCGTAACAAATGACTGGACTTTATATGGATTATTATCGTAACAAATGACTGGACTTTATATGGATTATTATCGTAACAAATGACTGGACTTTATATACTGTAGATTATTATCGTAACAAATGACTGGACTTTATATAGATTATTATTGTAACAAATTACTGGACTTTATATAGATTATTATCGTAACAAATGACTGGACTTTATATAGATTATTATCATAACAAATGACTGGACTTTATATAGATTATTATCGTAACAAATGACTGGACTTTATATAGATTGGACTTTATCGTAACAAATGACTGGACTTTATATAGATTATTATCGTAACAAATGACTGGACTTTATATAGATTATTATCATAACAAATGACTGGACTTTATATAGATTATTATCGTAACAAATGACTGGACTTTATATAGATTATTATCGTAACAAATGACTGGACTTTATATAGATTATTATCGTAACAAATGACTGGACTTTATATAGATTATTATCATAACAAATGACTGGACTTTATATAGATTATTATCGTAACAAATGACTGGACTTTATATAGATTATTATCGTAACAAATGACTGGACTTTATATAGATTATTATCGTAACAAATGCACTGATGTGGTCTAATTATATGATACAGCCTGTTGAGATACTCTACATGACCAACAGTATGTGGACACCTTCTAGTCGAACACCTCATAAACAAATCATGGGCATTAATATGGAGTTGGTCCCCGTTTACTGCTATAACAGCCTCCACTCTTCTGGGAAGACTTTCCACTAGATGTTGGAACATTGCTGCTATAACAGCCTCCACTCTTCTGGGAAGGCTTTCCACTAGATGTTGGAACATTGCTGCTATAACAGCCTCCACTCTTCTGGGAAGGCTTTCCACTAGATGTTGGAACATTGCTGCTATAACAGCCTCCACTCTTCTGGGAAGGCTTTCCACTAGACGTTGGAACATTGCTGCTATAACAGCCTCCACTCTTCTGGGAAGGCTTTCCACTAGATGTTGGAACATTGCTGCTATAACAGCCTCCACTCTTCTGGGAAGGCTTTCCACTAGATGTTGGAACATTGCTGCTATAACAGCCTCCACTCTTCTGGGATGGCTTTCCACTAGATGTTGGAACATTGCTGCTATAACAGCCTCCACTCTTCTGGGAAGGCTTTCCACTAGATGTTGGAACATTGCTGCTATAACAGCCTCCACTCTTCTGGGAAGGCTTTCCACTAGATGTTGGAACATTGCTGCTATAACAGCCTCCACTCTTCTGGGAAGGCTTTCCACTAGATGTTGGAACATTGCTGCTATAACAGCCTCCACTCTTCTGGGAAGGCTTTCCACTAGATGTTGGAACATTGCTACTATAACAGCCTACACTCTTCTGGGAAGGCTTTCCATTAGATGTTGGAACATTGCTACTATAACAGCCTCCACTCTTCTGGGAAGGCTTTCCACTAGATGTTGGAACATTGCTGCTATAACAGCCTCCACTCTTCTGGGAAGGCTTTCAACTAGATGTTGGAACATTGCTACTATAACAGCCTACACTCTTCTGGGAAGGCTTTCCATTAGATGTTGGAACATTGCTGCTATAACAGCCTCCACTCTTCTGGGAAGGCTTTCCACTAGATGTTGGAACATTGCTGCTATAACAGCCTACACTCTTCTGGGAAGGCTTTCCATTAGATGTTGGAACATTTGCTGCTCTAACAGCCTCCACTCTTCTGGGAAGGTTTTCGGGGACTTGCTTCCATTTAGACACAAGAGCATGAATGAGGTCGGGCACTGATGTTAGGCGATTAGGCCTGGCTCACAGTCTGTGTTCCAATTCATCCCAAAAGTGTTTGATGGGGTTGAGGTCAGTGCTCTGTGCAGGCCAGTCAAGTTCTTCCACACCGATCTCAAAACAAAACAAAAATCTGTATGGACCTGGCTTTGTGCATGGTGGCATTGTCATGCTGAAACAGGAAAGGGCCTTCCCCAAACTGTTGCCACAAAGTTGGAAGCACAGAATCATCTAGAATGTCACTGTATGACTCTGTGTTAAGTTTTCCTTCCATTGGAACTAAGGGGCCTGAACCGTGAAGAACAGCCCCAGACCATTATTCCTCCTCCACCAAACTTTACAGTTGGCACAATGCATTGGGGCAGGTAGCGTTCTCCTGGCATCCGCCAAACACAGATTCATCCGATTCATCCGTCGGCCTGACAGATGGTGAAGCGTGATTCGTCATTCATTTCCACTGCTCCAGTCCAATCGCGGCGAGCCTTTACACCACTCCAGCAGACACTTGGCATTGCGCATGGTGATCTTAGGCTTGTATGTGCCTGCTCGGCCAGACAGTAGATCTTCATGAAACCCATTTCATGAAGCTCTCCGACGAACAGTTCTTGTGCTGATGTTGCTTCCAGAAGGCAGTTGGGAACTCAGCAGTGAGTGTTGCAACCGAGGCCAGACGATTCTTACGACCTACACGCTTCAGAACTCAGTGGTCCCGTTCTGTGAGCTTGTGTGGCCTACCACCTTGCGGCTGAGCCGTTGTTGCTCCTAGACATTTCCATTTCATAATAACAGCACTTACAGTTGACCGGGGAAGCTCTAGCTGGGCAGAAATTTGACCAACTGACTTGTTGGAAAGGTGGAATCCTATGACGGTGCCACGTTGAAAGTCACTGAGCTCTTCAGTAAGGCCATTCTACTGCCAACGTTTGTCTATGAAGATTGCATGGCTGTGTGCTCGATTTTATACACCTGTCAGAAACAAGTGTAGCTGAAATAGCTGAATCCACTCATTTGAAGGGGTGTCTACATACTGCTGTATATAAGCCTTCATATATACACTATATACGCCCCTTACGCTCTCAGAACAGCCACAAACACTCTGTATATCTCCCCTGAGGTGGAGGGAGAAGGAGAGAGGAGGTATATTTATTGTAGATAAGGTATGGTGTCTGAGGAGAGAGGAGGTATATTTATTGTAGATAAGGTATGGTGTCTGAGGAGAGAGGAGGTATATTTATTGTAGATAAGGTATGGTGTCTGAGGAGAGAGGAGGTATATTTATTGTAGATAAGGTATGGGCAATGAGGTATGAGGAGAGAGGAGGTATATTTATTGTAGATAAGGTATGAGGTATGAGGAGAGAGGAGGTATATTTATTGTAGATAAGGTATGGTGTCTGAGGAGAGAGGAGGTATATTTATTGTAGATAAGGTATGGTGTCTGAGGAGAGAGGAGGTATATTTATTGTAGATAAGGTATGGTGTCTGAGGAGAGAGGAGGTATATTTATTGTAGATAAGGTATGGAGGTCTGAGGAGAGAGGAGGTATATTTATTGTAGATAAGGTATGGTGTCTGAGGAGAGAGGAGGTATATTTATTGTAGATAAGGTATGGTGTCTGAGGAGAGAGGAGGTATATTTATTGTAGATAAGGTATGGTGTCTGAGGAGAGAGGAGGTATATTTATTGTAGATAAGGTATGGTGTCTGAGGAGAGAGGAGGTATATTTATTGTAGATAAGGTATGGTGTCTGAGGAGAGAGGAGTATATTTATTGTATATTTATTGTAGATAAGGTAGATAAGGTGTCTGAGGAGAGAGGAGGTATATTTATTGTAGATAAGGTATGGTGTCTGAGGAGAGAGGAGGTATATTTATTGTAGATAAGGTATGGTGTCTGAGGAGAGAGGAGGTATATTTATTGTAGATAAGGTATGGTGTCTGAGGATGGTGTCTGAGGACAGAGGTATATTTATTGTAGATAAGGTATGGTGTCTGAGGAGAGAGGAGGTATATTTATTGTAGATAAGGTATGGTGTCTGAGGAGAGAGGAGGTATATTTATTGTAGATAAGGTATGGTGTCTGAGGAGAGAGGAGGTATATTTATTGTAGATAAGGTATGGTGTCTGAGGAGAGAGGAGGTATATTTATTGTAGATAAGGTATGGTGTCTGAGGAGAGAGGAGGTATATTTATTGTAGATAAGGTATGGGTCTGAGGAGAGAGGAGGTATATTTATTGTAGATAAGGTATGGTGTCTGAGGAGAGAGGAGGTATATTTATTGTAGATAAGGTATGGTGTCTGAGGGAGAGAGGAGGTATATTTATTTATTGTAGATAAGGTATGTAGGCTATGAGGTATGAGGAGAGAGGAGGTATATTTATTGTAGATAAGGTATGGTGTCTGAGGAGAGAGGAGGTATATTTATTGTAGATAAGGTATGGTGTCTGAGGAGAGAGGAGGTATATTTATTGTAGATAGATAAGGTATGGTGTCTGAGGAGAGAGGAGGTATATTTATTGTAGATAAGGTATGGTGTCTGAGGAGAGAGGAGGTATATTTATTGTAGATAAGGTATGGTGTCTGAGGAGAGAGGAGGTATATTTATTGTAGATAAGGTATGGTGTCTGAGGAGAGAGGAGGTATATTTATTGTAGATAAGGTATGGTGTCTGAGGAGAGAGGAGGTATATTTATTGTAGATAAGGTATGGGCTATGAGGTATGGTGTCTGAGGAGAGAGGAGGTATATTTATTGTAGATAAGGTATGGTGTCTGAGGAGAGAGGAGGTATATTTATTGTAGATAAGGTATGGTGTCTGAGGAGAGAGGAGGTATATTTATTGTAGATAAGGTATGGTGTCTGAGGAGAGAGGAGGTATATTTATTGTAGATAAGGTATGGTGTCTGAGGAGAGAGGAGGTATATTTATTGTAGATAAGGTATGGGTGAGGTCTGAGGAGAGAGGAGGTATATTTATTGTAGAGATAAGGTATGAGTGTCTGAGGAGAGAGGAGGTATATTTATTGTAGATAAGGTATGGTGTCTGAGGAGAGAGGAGGTATATTTATTGTAGATAAGGTATGGGTGTCTGAGGAGAGAGGAGGTATATTTATTGTAGATAAGGTATGGTGTCTGAGGTCTGAGGAGAGAGGAGGTATATTTATTGTA
>NW_024609742.1:55000-60000 GCF_018296145.1 Oncorhynchus tshawytscha
CACATGCTTTGCTGGTGGTTTCTGTTTGTGTCAGAGATAGAAGCAGAGATAAACATCAACTATCTCTTCCGTCTGAGATAGAGGTGTGTTTATCTCTACTGTCTGAGATAGAGGTGTGTTTATCTCTACTGTCTGAGATAGAGGTGTGTTTATCTCTACTGTCTGAGATAGAGGTGTGTTTATCTCTACTGTCTGAGATAGAGGTGTGTTTATCTCTACTGTCTGAGATAGAGGTGTGTTAATCTCTCCTTCTATCTCTACAGTTTGAGATAGAGGTGTGTTTATCTCTACTGTCTGAGATAGAGGTGTGTTTATCTCTCCTTCTGAGATAGTTGATGTTTATCTCTCCTTCTATCTCTCCCGTCTGAGATAGCATGTGTTTGGGAGTGGTAGAGAAGGAGTAGGATGACACTAATCTGATCTAAGGTCAGTTTTATAGGTATTGTTAATCTCTCTATCTCTACAGTTTGAGATAAGGTGTGTTTATCTCTACCGTCTGAGATAGAGGTGTGTTTAGAGATAGTGTGTTTATCTCTCCTTCTATCTCTAGCACTCAGTTAGGTTAGGACTGAGCAGGATAGCTGATCCTAGGTCTGTGCCTGCAGTTTTAGGCCTATTCAGGATAGCTGATCCTAGGTCTGTGCCTGCCGGGCCTATTCTACCCAGAGCATAACAGCACTGACCGTGTGTGGCAGTCGACAGCAGGGCTGTAGTGGCAATACATGTCCACTAGGGGGCAGCAGCAGCAGGTCTTATGTGTCTGTAACAGTCTCTAACATGACTGTCTCATTACAAACACATGAGACTGTGGGACATTCATGTTTAGAGTTACATTGGAGAGGCCTAATGTGTGGTTCTGTAATCACACACTATCGTCATAGTCTTTATTGTGATGTCAGGGTTGGAATCCCTTTCAAAACATTTTGGTGTTTGAAGTTGTCTTTGTAGAGTGACACACGCATGCTGCTCCTCAGTGATGGAATGACTGTTTACTGTTATACTGAAGAGATATCTCAGTGCCTGTGCTCTGTCATTAACAGACAATTACAGAATGAGAGAGGGGGGGTAGAGACAGACAGACAGACATTTACAGAATGAGAGAGGGGGGGTAGAGACAGACAGACAGACAATTAGAGAATGAGAGAGGGGGTAGAGACAGACAGACAGACAATTAGAGAAGAGAGGGGGTAGAGACAGACAGACAGAGAGAGAATGAGAGAGAGAGTGAGACAGAGATCTGAGAGAATGAGAGAGGGGTGAGAGGAGAGAGACAGAGAGACAATTAGAGATGAGAGAGTGAGAGAGGGGAGAGAGGGAGAGAGAGAGAGAGAGTGAGAGAGAGAGAGTGAGAGAGAGAGAGAGAGAGAGAGAGAGAGTTGACATGTTGACACTCGCTGCACACCAGACACCTCAAATTCCTGTGTGTGTGTGTGTGTTTGTGAGTGTGCGCGTGCGTGCGTGCGTGTGTGTGTGTGTGTGTTGGACTGGGTGGGTCAGTAAAACACTTCTCTCTCACACACACACACCCATAACTGGCATTATGAAGTATCATTTAGTGAAGTATAAGTTAGTGAAATAAATATAAGTTAGATGAAGTAAGTGTGTGTGTGTGTGTGTGTGCGTGCGTGCGTGCGTGCGTGCGTGCGTGCGTGCGTGCGTGCGTGTGTGCGTGTGTGTGTGTGTGTGTGTGTGTGCGTGTGTGTGTGTGTGTGCAACATGTTCTTGTAATCACTGACTGGCCGTAATGGAGATGCTTCACATGGCAAAGCACTGTCCCTCGTGACATCACACACTCCTGAGAGAACCATGTGTGTAGTGTATGTGTTTAGCACTTGTATAACATGTTGATTGTTACAGCATCAGCCTTCATTCCAAATGGCACCCTATTCCCTACATAGTGCACTACTTTTGACCAGAGTTCTATGGGCCTTGGCACCCTATTCCCTATACAGTGCACTACTTTTGACCAGAGTTCTATGGGCCTTGGCACCCTATTCCCTATATAGTGCACTACTTTTGACCAGAGTTCTATGGGCCTTGGCACCCTATTCCCTACATAGTGCACTACTTTTGACCAGAGTTCTATGGGCCTTGGCACCCTATTCCCTATATAGTGCACTACTTTTGACCAGAGTTCTATGGGCCTTGGCACCCTATTCCCTATATAGTGCACTACTTTTGACCAGAGTTCTATGGGCCTTGGCACCCTATTCCCTATATAGTGCACTACTTTTGACCAGAGTTCTATGGGCCTTGGCACCCTATTCCCTACATAGTGCACTACTTTTGACCAGAGTTCTATGGGCCTTGGCACCCTATTCCCTATATAGTGCACTACTTTTGACCAGAGTTCTATGGGCCTTGGCACCCTATTCCCTATATAGTGCACTACTTTTGACCAGAGATCTATGGCCCTTGGCACCCTATTCCCTATATAGTGCACTACTTTTGACCAGAGTTCTATGGGCCTTGGCACCCTATTCCTATATAGTGCACTACTTTTGACCAGAGTTCTATGGGTCTTGGCACCCTATTCCCTATATAGTGCACTACTTTTGACCAGAGTTCTATGGGCCTTGGCACCCTATTCCCTATATAGTGCACTACTTTTGACCAGAGTTCTATGGGCCTTGGCACCCATTCCCTATATAGTGCACTACTTTTGACCAGAGATCTATGGGCCTTGGCACCCTATTCCCTATATAGTGCACTACTTTTGACCAGAGTTCTATGGGCCTTGGCACCCTATTCCCTATATAGTGCACTACTTTTGACCAGAGTTCTATGGGCCTTGGCACCCTATTCCCTATATAGTGCACTACTTTTGACCAGAGTTCTATGGGCCTTGGCACCCTATTCCCTATATAGTGCATTACTTTTGACCAGAGTTCTATGGGCCTTGGCACCCTATTCCCTATATAGTGCATTACTTTTGACCAGAGTTCTATGGGCCTTGGCACCCTATTCCCTATATAGTGCATTACTTTTGACCAGAGTTCTATGGGCACTATATAGGGAATAGCATCAGGTTTGGGCTGCAGCCTGTTTCCATAGTGTGGGATGGAGGAGTGGGATGGGAATGTGAAACCTCTGGTCTGGGAATACGTCACCTCCTCTTCCTCTCCTCTTCATGATCACCTGCTTCCCAGAGAAGGAGAGGGACAGTGGACCTCCTTGTATCTTTCTAGATGCTTTCAAACATTTCTACATTCCTTTCTACTTCTGAGACGCAGATACAGAATTACTCTCTGTCTCCAGTAGAGTGGACAACATGGATACAGTAATACTCTCTGTCTCCAGTAGAGTGGACAACATGGACACAGTAATACTCTCTGTCTCCAGTAGAGTGGACAACATGGATACAGTAATACTCTCTGTCTCCAGTAGAGTGGACAACATGGATACAGTAATACTCTCTGTCTCCAGTAGAGTGGACAACATGGACACAGTAATACTCTCTGTCTCCAGTAGAGTGGACAACATGGATACAGTAATACTCTCTGTCTCCAGTAGAGTGGACAACATGGATACAGTAATACTCTCTGTCTCCAGTAGAGTGGACAACATGGATACAGTAATACTCTCTGTCTCCAGTAGAGTGGACAACATGGATACAGTAATACTCTCTGTCTCCAGTAGAGTGGACAACATGGATACAGTAATACTCTCTGTCTCCAGTAGAGTGGACAACATGGATACAGTAATACTCTCTGTCTCCAGTAGAGTGGACAACATGGACACAGTAATACTCTCTGTCTCCAGTAGAGTGGACAACATGGACACAGTAATACTCTCTGTCTCCAGTAGAGTGGACAACATGGATACAGTAATACTCTCTGTCTCCAGTAGAGTGGACAACATGGATACAGTAATACTCTCTGTCTCCAGTAGAGTGGACAACATGGATACAGTAATACTCTCTGTCTCCAGTAGAGTGGACAACATGGATACAGTAATACTCTCTGTCTCCAGTAGAGTGGACAACATGGATACAGTAATACTCTCTGTCTCCAGTAGAGTGGACAACATGGATACAGTAATACTCTCTGTCTCCAGTAGAGTGGACAACATGGATACAGTAATACTCTCTGTCTCCAGTAGAGTGGACAACATGGATACAGTAATACTCTCTGTCTCCAGTAGAGTGGACAACATGGATACAGTAATACTCTCTGTCTCCAGTAGAGTGGACAACATGGATACAGTAATACTCTCTGTCTCAGTAGAGTGGACAACATGGATACAGTAATACTCTCTGTCTCCAGTAGAGTGGACAACATGGATACAGTAATACTCTCTGTCTCCAGTAGAGTGGACAACATGGATGTCTCCAGTAGAGTGGACAAATGGATACAGTCTCTGTCTCCAGTAGAGTAGAGTGGACAACATGGATACAGTAATACTCTCTGTCTCCAGTAGAGTGGACAACATGGACAGTAATACTCTCTGTCTCCATGGACATGGATACAGTAATACTCTCTGTCTCCAGTAGAGTGGACAACATGGATACAGTAATACTCTCTGTCTCCAGTAGAGTGGACAACATGGATACAGTAATACTCTCTGTCTCCAGTAGAGTGGACAACATGGATACAGTAATACATGGATCTCTGTCTCCAGTAGAGTGGACAACATGGATACAGTAATACTCTCTGTCTCCAGTAGAGTGGACAACATGGATACAGTAATACTCTCTGTCTCCAGTAGAGTGGACAACATGGATACAGTAATACTCTCTGTCTCCAGTAGAGTGGACAACATGGATACAGTAATACTTCTGTCTCCAGTAGAGTGGACAACATGGATACAGTAATACTCTCTGTCTCCAGTAGAGTGGACAACATGGATACAGTAATACTCTCTGTCTCCAGTAGAGTGGACAACATGGATACAGTAATACTCTGTCTCAGTAGAGTCTGTCTGTCTCCAGTAGAGTGGACAACATGGATACAGATACAGTGGACAACATGGATACATTCTCTGTCTCCAGTAGAGTGGAC
>NW_024609742.1:67500-77500 GCF_018296145.1 Oncorhynchus tshawytscha
CATACTGCTATGTAGCTATGTGTGTAGCCATACTGCTATGTAGCTATGTGTGTAGCCATACTGCTATGTAGCTATGTGTGTAGCCATACTGCTATGTAGCTATGTGTGTAGCCATACTGCTATGTAGCTATGTAGCTATGTGTGTAGCCATACTGCTATGTAGCTATGTAGCTATGTGTGTAGCCATACAGCTATGTAGCTATGTGTGTAGCCATACAGCTATGTAGCTATGTGTGTAGCCATACAGCTATGTAGCTATGTGTGTAGCCATACTGCTATGTAGCTATGTGTGTAGCCATACTGCTATGTAGCTATGTGTGTAGCCATACAGCTATGTAGCTATGTGTGTAGCCATACAGCTATGTAGCTATGTGTGTAGCCATACTGCTATGTAGCTATGTGTGTAGCCATACTGCTATGTAGCTATGTGTGTAGCCATACTGCTATGTAGCTATGTGTGTAGCCATACTGCTATGTAGCTATGTAGCTATGTGTGTAGCCATATGTGCTATGCTATGTAGCTATGTGTGTAGCCATACAGCTATGTAGCTATGTGTGTAGCCATAGCTATGTAGCTATGTAGCTATGTGTGTAGCCATACTGCTATGTAGCTATGTGTGTAGCCATACTGCTATGTAGCTAGCTATGTGTAGCCATATGTAGCTATGTGTAGCCATACAGCTATGTAGCTATGTGTGTAGCCATACTGCTATGTAGCTGCTATGTGTGTGCCATAGCCATACTAGCTATGTGTGTGCCATAGCTATGTAGCTATGTGTGTAGCCATACAGCTATGTAGCTATGTGACTATGTGTGTAGCCATACAGCTATGTAGCTATGTATGTGTGTAGCCATACAGCTATGTAGCTATGTGTGTAGCCATACAGCTATGTAGCTATGTGAGCTATGTGTGTAGCCATACTGCTATGTAGCTATGTAGCTATGTATGTAGCTATGTGTGTAGCCATAGCTATGTAGCTATGTAGCTATGTGTGTGCCATAGCTATGTAGCTATGTAGCTATGTGTGTAGCCATACAGCTATGTAGCTATGTAGCTATGTGTGTAGCCATACTGCTATGTAGCTATGTGTGTAGCCATACAGCTATGTAGCTATGTGTGTAGCCATATGTAGCTATGTGTGTAGCCTATGTGTAGCTATGTGTGTAGCCATACTGCTATGTAGCTATGCCATAGCTATGTAGCTATGTGTGTAGCCATACTGCTATGTAGCTATGTGTATGTGTGTAGCCATAATGCTATGTAGCTATGTAGCTATGTGTGTAGCCATACTGCTATGTAGCTATGTGTGTAGCCATACAGCTATGTAGCTATGTGTGTAGCCATACTGCTATGTAGCTATGTGTGTAGCCATACAGCTATGTAGCTATGTGTGTAGCCATACTGCTATGTAGCTATGTGTGTAGCCATACTGCTATGTAGCTATGTGTGTAGCCATACTGCTATGTAGCTATGTGTGTAGCCATACTGCTATGTAGCTATGTGTGTAGCCATACTGCTATGTAGCTATGTGTGTAGCCATACTGCTATGTAGCTATGTGTGTAGCCATACTGCTATGTAGCTATGTGTGTAGCCATACTGCTATGTAGCTGTAGTGTGTAGCCATAGCTATGTAGCTATGTGCTATGTGTAGCCATACAGCTATGTAGCTATGTAGCTATGTGTGTATGTGTGTAGCCATACTGCTATGTAGCTATGTGTGTAGCCATACTGCTATGTAGCTATGTAGCTATGTGTGTAGCCATACTGCTATGTAGCTATGTGTGTAGCCATACTGCTATGTAGCTATGTGTGTAGCCATACTGCTATGTAGCTATGTGTGTAGCCATACTGCTATGTAGCTATGTGTGTAGCCATACTGCTATGTAGCTATGTGTGTAGCCATACTGCTATGTAGCTATGTAGCTATGTGTGTAGCCATACTGCTATGTAGCTATGTAGCTATGTGTGTAGCCATACTGCTATGTAGCTATGTGTGTAGCCATACTGCTATGTAGCTATGTGTGTAGCCATACTGCTATGTAGCTATGTGACTATGTGTAGCCATAGCTATGTAGCTATGTGTGTAGCCATACTGCTATGTAGCTATGTGTGCCATAGCTATGTAGCTATGTGTGTAGCCATACTGCTATGTAGCTATGTGTGTAGCCATACTAGCTATGTAGCTATGTGTGTAGCATGTAGCTATGTAGCTATGTGTGTAGCCATACTGCTATGTAGCTATGTGTGTAGCCATACTGCTATGTAGCTATGTGTGTAGCCATACTGCTATGTAGCTATGTGTGTAGCCATACTGCTATGTAGCTATGTGTGTGTAGCCATACTGCTATGTAGCTATGTATGTGTAGCCATACTGCTATGTAGCTATGTGTGTAGCCATACTGCTATGTAGCTATGTGTGTAGCCATACTGCTATGTAGCTATGTGTGTAGCCATACTGCTATGTAACTATGTGTGTAGCCATACTGCTATGTAACTATGTGTGTAGCCATACTGCTATGTAGCTATGTGTGTAGCCATACTGCTATGTAACTATGTGTGTAGCCATACTGCTATGTAGCTATGTGTGTAGCCATACAGCTATGTAGCTATGTATGTAGCCATACTGCTATGTAGCTATGTATGTAGCCATACAGCTATGTAGCTCTGTAGCTATGTATGTAGCCATACTGCTATGTAGCTATGTGTGTAGCATACCACTATGTAGCTACAATGTGGAGAACAAGTATTTGATACACTGCCGATTTTGCATGTTTTCCTACTTACAAAGCATGTAGAGGTCTGTATTTTTATCAGCTATGGTAGCCTTCAACTGTACTGCTATGTAGCTATGTGTGGAACTGCTAAAACTAAAAATCCAGATTTTTAGCCAGTAATTAACTATTTTAGTAATATAGTAATATATGTATGAGAGAAACAGAGATGTAATTTGTGAGAGAGAAACAGATGGAGAGCTGGAGTAGCCACAGAGAGAGATGAGAGTGAGAGAGAAATAGAGAGAGAGAGGTAGAGAAATGTAGCTATGAGAGAAACAGAGAGGAGATAAATAGAGAGAGAGAGAGAGAGCCATCTGAGAGGTGGAGCTATGAGAGAAAAAGAGAGAGAGAGAAACAGAGAGAGAGAGAGAGTGGAGTGAGAGAAATATTTTGTAGAGTATGAGAGAGAGAAACAGAGAGAGAGAGAGAGAGATGAGAGAAATGGAGAGAGAGAGAGATACAGAGAGAGAAACAGAGAGAGATTTTTTATCATAGGTACACTTCAACTGTGAGAGACGGAATCTAAAACAAAAATCCAGATTTTTAAGTAATTAATTTTTAAGTAATATAAGTAATTAATTTGTGAGAGAAACAGATGGAGAGAAATAGAGAGAGAGAGAGAGGTGGAGTGAGAGAGAAACAGAGAGAGAGAGGTGGAGTGAGAGAAACAGAGGGAGATAAATAGAGAGAGAGAGAGAGAGGTGGAGTGAGAGAGAGGAGAGAGAGGTGGAGAGAGAAACAGAGAGAGAGAGAGAGGTGGAGAGAGAGAGAGAGAGAAACAGAGAGAGAGAGAGGTGGAGTGAGAGAAAGAGAGAGAGAGAAACAGAGAGAGAGAGAGAGAGAGGTGGAGTGAGAGAGAGAGAGAGAGAGAGAAACAGAGAGAGAGAGAGAGAGGTGGAGAGAGAGAAACAGAGAGAGAGAGAGGGAGAGAGAGAGGGAGAGAGAGAGAGGGAGAGACAGAGAGAGAGAGAGAGAGAGAGAGAGAGAGAGAGAGAGAGAGAGGGAGAGAGAGAGAGAGAGAGGGAGAGAGAGAGAGAGGAGAGAGAGAGAGAGAGAGAGAGAGAGAGAGAGAGAGAGAAGGCAAAGAGAGAGAGAGAGAGAGAGAGAGAGAGAGAGAGAGAGAGAGAGAAAGGCAAAGAGAGAGAGAGAGACAGACAGAGAGAAACTTGCTTGACTGAATTTTCTGGAGTTTTAATAATTTTTCCTGATTTTCTTAATAACTGTAAGGTGTAAATAGCATCTCGTTCCTGGAGGCTGTTGCCGTAGGGATAACTAAAATATACTGTACCGGTATGTGTGGAGAAATAAAACAGTTGATTTGATCACAGAGTGATAGTCACAGACGAGAAAGAGAGAGAGATGAGAGACAGAAGGGGGGTGTTGTATGGGTCCACACCAGCTACTTCCATCAGAGAACGGCTGCGTTTCGACTCATTGATTTTATAGGTCAATTACTTCTAGGCTTGAATCTGCAGTCGGCAGGGAGCTCTCATTCTCTCTCGATAGACACACACAAACACAAACACATTTAAATACACAGACATTCACACCAATTCACACTTGTCTGAGGACCCAGCTACTGGTGTGTAAATGAGTCTAAGAAAGGAGAGAGGGATGGGGGAGGGAGGGATGGGGGAGGGAGGGCTAGGGGAGGGAGGGCTAGGCAGCAGAGAGGTGAAGTCCTCTGTTGGATTAGTGGAAGCTCCTTGAGCCAATCTGCATGTGAATGGCTGTGAACTGCTTTAGCCATCACGCCCGCCCTCACACTCACACAGAGAGAGAGACAGACAGACAGCGAGGTAGTGCAAGAGAGAGGGAGAAAGCCAGACAGAGAGACAGACAGAGACAGAGAGAGGTAGAGGTATTAGAGGCATCAGCTCAAATCCTCCCCATCGCCTTTCCAGCTCAGGAAAGCGAGTGAGTGGATAAACTGAGCAAAGAAAGAGAAGCAAAATAAGGACTTTCTTCTTCTCTGCCTGGTGGGCAGGAAGCTGTATGGTTGGGGACTGGGGCGTGGAGAGAGAGAACAGGAATCGGACTGGCTTTTGTGAATGAGAGAAGGTAGGAATCTTTTATATCCTCCCCCCGCGGCCTCTATGGGCCGATCTCAATGCCTCTTCAAACCATGAGACCTGACTGGATCGGTCCACTTTGGGAAAAGGGGTGGGGGTGTGGGGGACAACAGTCTGGACCTGGCTGTTTTACAATGCATGTTTTTTCTGAATAATGGGATTTTCTTCAAAAGTGAAATGAAAAGAATGTCTTGGTTTAATTTGAACAGCAGTGTATGTTTTGGTCTTGAGTATTGATGTTGAGAAATATTTAGTAGGAAGGTTTCTGTTGTTAGTTGTTGACACGTGAATGTTTTGTGGTTGTGGCCATGTGATACGGCTCTTTCATATGTATAGTGTGGCACCATTTTACCAGCGCTGTGTCTCTACCCCCTCTGTCACTGTGGAGCTAACTGTTGCTCAACACTCTTTTGTGTGTGTGTGTATGTGTGTGTGTGTGTATGTGTGTGTGTGTGTGTGTGTGTGTGTGTGTGTGTGTGTGTGTGTGTGTGTGTGTGTGTGTGTGTGTATGTGTGTTCTTATGAGGAAAGACGTGTGTTATCACATCATTTATGGTAATCTGTGGTTCTACTCTGAGGAACATGCGGACTACAGAGATGTGCTGATACAGTGTTGATCCACTAACCATGTAGAGCTGCGTTCAACATCTAATGAGTTCACTGTTCAGTCAGATGATGATTCCCCTGATTCATCAGTATTTATTCATAGAGGACAGAGGAAGCCCTGGTTAAACTGATTCATCAGTATTTATTCATAGAGGACAGAGGAAGCCCTGGTTAAACTGATTCATCAGTATTTATTCATAGGGGACAGAGGAAGCCCTGGTTAAACTGATTCATCAGTATTTATTCATAGGGGACAGAGGAAGCCCTGGTTAAACTGATTCATCAGTATTTATTCATAGAGGACAGAGGAAGCCCTGGTTAAACTGATTCATCAGTATTTATTCATAGAGGACAGAGGAAGCCCTGGTTAAACTGATTCATCAGTATTTATTCATAGGGACAGAGGAAGCCCTGGTTAAACTGATTCATCAGTATTTATTCATAGGGGACAGAGGAAGCCCTGGTTAAACTGATTCATCAGTATTTATTCATAGGGGACAGAGGAAGCCCTGGTTAAACTGATTCATCAGTATTTATTCATAGGGGACAGAGGAAGCCCTGGTTAAACTGAAGCAGTAGATGAAGCAGTAGAGGAGGCAGTAGATGAAGCAGTAGATGAAGCAGTAGATGAAGCAGTAGATGAAGCAGTAGATGAAGCAGTAGATGAAGCAGTAGATGAAGCAGTAGATAAAGCCGTAGATGAAGCAGTAGATGAAGCAGTAGATGAAGCAGTAGATGAAGCAGTAGATGAAGCAGTAGATGAAGCAGTAGAAGCAGTAGATGAAGCAGTAGATGAAGCAGTAGATGAAGCAGTAGATGAAGCAGTAGAGAGTAGAAGCAGTAGATGAAGCAGTAGATGAAGCAGTAGGGAAGCAGTAGATGAAGCAGTAGATGTAGATGAAGCAGTAGATGAAGCAGTAGATGACACAGTAGATGACGCAGTAGATGAAGCAGTAGATGAAGCAGTAGATGAAGCAGTAGATGAAGCAGTAGATGAAGCAGTAGATGACGCAGTAGATGACGCAGTAGATGAAGCAGTAGATGACACAGTAGATGACGCAGTAGATGAAGCAGTAGATGAAGCAGTAGATGAAGCAGTAGATGAAGCAGTAGATGAAGCAGTAGATGAAGCAGTAGATGACGCAGTAGATGAAGCAGTAGATGAAGCAGTAGATGAAGCAGTAGATGAAGCAGTAGATGAAGCAGTAGATGAAGCAGTAGATGAAGCAGTAGATGAAGCAGTAGATGAAGCAGTAGATGAAGCAGTAGATGAAGCAGTAGATGAAGCAGTAGATGAAGCACAGTAGATGACGCAGTAGATGACAACAGTAGATGACGCAGTAGATGAAGCAGTAGATGAAGCAGTAGATGACACAGTAGATGAAGCAGTAGATGAAGCAGTAGATGCTGAAACTATCGTCTTGCCAAGAGACAGGTTCAGAAAGAAGCCCTGGTTAAACTGGGCGGCCATCTTGTGCCAACAGTAAACACACCTACGTCTCACTACAACAGTAAACACACCTACGTCTCACTACAACAGTAAACACACCTACGTCTCACTACATCTTGTGTCAACAGTAAACACACCTACATCTCACTACAACAGTAAACACACCTACATCTCACTACAACAGTAAACACACCTACGTCTCACTACAACAGTAAACACACCTACGTCTCACTACAACAGTAAACACACATCTACAACAGTAAACACAACACTTGTACAACAGTAAACACACCTACGTCTCACTACAACAGTAAACACACCTACGTCTCACTACAACAGTAAACACATCTTGTCTCACTACAACAGTAAACACACCTACGTCTCACTACAACAGTAAACACACCTACGTCTCACTACAACAGTAAACACACCTACATCTCACTACAACAGTAAACACACCTACATCTCACTACAACAGTAAACACACCTACGTCTCACTACAACAGTAAACACACCTACGTCTCACTACAACAGTAAACACACCTACGTCTCACTACATCTTGTACCAACAGTAAACACACCTACGTCTCACTACAACAGTAAACACACCTACGTCTCACTACAACAGTAAACACACCTACGTCTCACTACAACAGTAAACACACCTACGTCTCACTACAACAGTAAACACACCTACGTCTCACTACGTCTCACTACATCTCACTACAACAGTAAACACACCTACGTCTCACTATGTCTCACTACGTCTCACTACAACAGTAAACACACCTACGTCTCACTACATCTTGTACCAACAGTAAACACACCTACGTCTCACTACAACAGTAAACACACCTACGTCTCACTACAACAGTAAACACACCTACGTCTCACTACATCTCACTACAACAGTAAACACACCTACGTCTCACTATGTCTCACTACGTCTCACTACAACAGTAAACACACCTACGTCTCACTACGTCTCACTACGTCTCACTACAACAGAAAACACACCTACGTCTCACTACGTCTCACTACAACAGTAAACACACCTACGTCTCACTACAACAGTAAACACACCTACATCTCACTACGTCTCACTACAACAGTAAACACACCTACGTCTCACTACAACAGTAAACACACCTACGTCTCACTACGTCTCACTACAACAGTAAACACACCTACGTCTCACTACGTCTCACTACAACAGTAAACACACCTACGTCTCACTACGTCTCACTACGTCTCACTACAACAGTAAACACACCTACATCTCACTACAACAGTAAACACACCTACGTCTCACTACGTCTCACTACAACAGTAAACACACCTACGTCTCACTACGTCTCACTACAACAGTAAACACACCTACGTCTCACTACGTCTCACTACAACAGTAAACACACCTACGTCTCACTACGTCTCACTACAACAGTAAACACACCTACATCTCACTACGTCTCACTACAACAGTAAACACACCTACGTCTCACTACGTCTCACTACAACAGTAAACACACCTACGTCTCACTACAACAGTAAACACACGTCTCACTACAACAGTAAACACACCTACGTCTCACTACGTCTCACTACAACAGTAAACACACCTACATCTCACTACGTCTCACTACAACAGTAAACACACCTACATCTCACTACGTCTCACTACAACAGTAAACACACCTACGTCTCACTACAACAGTAAACACACCTACGTCTCACTACGTCTCACTACAACAGTAAACACACCTACGTCTCACTACGTCTCACTACAACAGTAAACACACCTACGTCTCACGTCTCACTACAACAGTAAACACACCTACGTCTCACACGTCTCACTACAACAGTAAAAACACACCTACGTCTCACTACGTCTCACTACAACAGTAAACACACCTACATCTCACTACAACAGTAAACACACCTACGTCTCACTACGTCTCACTACGTCTCACTACAACAGTAAACACACCTACGTCTCACTACGTCTCACTACAACAGTAAACACACCTACATCTCACTACGTCTCACTACAACAGTAAACACACCTACGTCTCACTACAACAGTAAACACACCTACATCTCACTACAACAGTAAACACACCTACGTCTCACTACGTCTCACTACAACAGTAAACACACCTACGTCTCACTACGTCTCACTACAACAGTAAACACACCTACGTCTCACTACGTCTCACTACATCTGATGTTAATGACATCCAGTTGGATGAGGATGGACCATCAACAAGAGTTTACATGTATAGAAACTATTATCTATCGTCCTCTGCAGAAGCAGGAAATGTGAATTATAATTCATAGACATGTTTGTAAAGGTTGATAAAAAAAAATGTTTAGATAAAAGTTCAAATCTGACATTTCAAAGTGGAAATGACATACTTTTACAGTTTGGACTTAAATCTGTTTGATAATCTATGGTGAGACTTGAAAATGGTTGTCTAGCAACAATCAACAACCAACTTGTTGATCAAATCTTACACAATCCAGGTGTGTAAAGCTCTTAAGAGAGACTTACCCAGAAACACTCACCGCTGTAATTACTGCCAAAGGTGATTCTGACACGCATTGACTCAGGGATGTGAATATTTATGTAAATGAGATATTTTTGTATTTCATTTTCGATAAATTTGGAGAGAAAAAAATCTATAAACATGTTTTGACAGTGTCGTTATGGGGTATTGTGTGTAGATGGGTGAGCATTTATTTATTTTTCATCTATTTCGATTTCAGGGTGGAACACGTGAAAATGTAGTGTAAGTCAAGAGGGGTATGAATACTTTCTGAAGGCCCTCTGTTCATCATCTCTCCTCTGTTCATCATCTCTCCTCTTCTCTGTTCATCATCTCTCCTCTTCTCTGTTCATCATCTCTCCTCTTCTCTGTTCATCATCTCTCCTCTGTTCATCATCTCTCCTCTTCTCTGTTCATCATCTCTCCTCTCCTCTGTTCATCATCTCTCCTCTCTGTTCATCATCTCTCCTCTTCTCTGTTCATCATCTCATCTCTCCTCTTCTCTGTTCATCATCTCTCCTCTTCTCTGTTCATCATCTCATCTCTCCTCT
>NW_024609742.1:92500-97500 GCF_018296145.1 Oncorhynchus tshawytscha
AGGTAGAGTGTGTTGTAATAGCAGTAGGCCAGGTAGAGTGTGTTGTAATAGCAGTGGGCCAGGTAGAGTGTGTTGTAATAGCAGTGGGCCAGGTAGAGTGTGTTGTAATAGCAGTGGGCCAGGTAGAGTGTGTTGTAATAGCAGTGGGCCAAGTAGAGTGTGTTGTAATAGCAATGGGCCAGGTAGAGTGTGTTGTAATAGCAGTGGGCCAGGTAGAGTGTGTTGTAATAGCGGTGGGCCAGGTAGAGTGTGTTGTAATAGCGGTGAGCCAGGTAGAGTGTGTTGTAATAGCAGTGGGCCAGGTAGAGTGTGTTGTAATAGCAGTGGGCCAGGTAGAGTGTGTTGTAATAGCAGTGGGCCAGGTAGAGTGTGTTGTAATAGCAGTGGGCCAGGTAGAGTGTGTTGTAATAGCGGTGGGCCAGGTAGAGTGTGTTGTAATAGCAGTGGGCCAGGTAGAGTGTGTTGTAATAGCAGTGGGCCAGGTAGAGTGTGTTGTAATAGCAGTGGGCCAGGACCCAACCCATTCTGTGTGTTCTAGAAGCAGCAGGGTTCTACCTCTATACCAACCTTAAGCCACAATGGCCGCTCTGTCTTGGACAGGCTAGATGTACGCTGAGTAGAGTGAATGGTCTTCAGCTCCACTCAGGATAGTGGAGCAGCGTTGATATCCGTTGTCAGAAGTTGTGTTGTGACTAGCAGGGCTAAAGGTCAAGTAACTAAAGTACTAACTGACTGTTCGGTTCTGCAGTTCCTGTTGCTGCTTCCCCTGTTTCAGTGTTTCATTGTGGAGGTGTGTGTGGGGTGTGTGTGTGTGTGTGTGTGTGTGAGGGGGGTCTTACCATGTAGTCCTTGAGTATAGGTGGTTGTGTTCTCTCTAGAATGATGCTGGTTCCTGTCTCTCACACACACACACACACACACACACACACACACATAATCCCCAGGCGAGCTATCACAATGTTAAAAACACACACACACACACACACACACACACACACACACACACACACACACACACACACACACACACACACACACACACACACACACACACACACACACACACACACACACACACAGTCCCCAGGCGAGCACAATGTTAAACAGTCAGGTGAAGCAAAGGACATGTCTGTGTCTTTTTATAGGAGCTTCCCTGAACATGAACCTGCGAAACATCACTTCCTCTGTTTCTAAACTCGGTTAAAGCTTAAACAGCTTTATGTGGCTCTACCATTAACTTCCTGTGGAAGAGAAGAAACCACTACACTTCAGTTAGACTCTGCTGTGATGAGTTCCCATAAAGACCCATTCCATCTAGAACAAGTCTAAACATGGTCAAGTGTGTGTGTGTGTGTGTGTGTGTGTGTGTGTGTGTGTGTGTGTGTGTGTGTGTGTGTGTGTGTGTGTGTGTGTGTGTGTGTGGGAATCTCACCTCCATGTTATCATGTTCCTCTCACAGTGAAACCATGTGACTCAGTACACGTTCAGCAGTCCAGAGTCACCAGACATGAGGAGAAACTAGAATGTATTTATACATTAACCAAACATAGAAAGTAAATGTCATATATATACCATATATATATAAAATTAATCCTGCTATGGAGTATGGCAGGAAGAATGTAGCTGCAGTAGTTCTTAAGTACTAGACCAGGCCTGCGGTAAGATCATTGGGTCAGTAAAGCAGCTTACCTGACCAGAGCTGAGGGATAGAGATAGTTCACAGCTAGGTAGATGTAGCCCACTGTCACAGTGTTAGCTAGGTAGATGTAGCCCACTGTCACAGTGTTAGCTAGGTAGATGTAGCCCACTGTCACAGTGTTAGCTAGGTAGATGTAGCCCACTGTCACAGTGTTAGCTAGGTAGATGTAGCCCACTGTCACAGTGTTAGCTAGGTAGATGTAGCCCACTGTCACAGTGTTAGCTAGGTAGATGTAGCCCACTGTCACAGTGTTAGCTAGGTAGATGTAGCCCACTGTCACAGTGTTAGCTAGGTAGATGTAGCCCACTGTCACAGTGTTAGCTAGGTAGATGTAGCCCACTGTCACAGTGTTAGCTAGGTAGATGTATCCCACTGTCACAGTGTTAGCTAGGTAGATGTAGCCCACTGTCACAGTGTTAGCTAGGTAGATGTAGCCCACTGTCACAGTGTTAGCTAGGTAGATGTATCCCACTGTCACAGTGTTAGTCACAGTGTAGATGTAGCCCACTGTCACAGTGTTAGCTAGGTAGATGTAGCCCACTGTCACAGTGTTAGCTAGGTAGATGTAGCCCACTGTCACAGTGTTAGCTAGGTAGATGTAGCCCACTGTCACAGTGTTACTGCACAGTGTTAGCTAGGTAGATGTATCCCACTGTCAGCAGTGTTAGCCCACTGTCACAGTGTTAGGTAGATGTAGCCCACTGTCACAGTGTTAGCTAGGTAGATGTAGCCCACTGTCACAGTGTTAGCTAGGTAGATGTAGCCCACTGTCACAGTGTTAGCTAGGTAGATGTAGCCCACTGTCACAGTGTTAGCTAGGTAGATGTAGCCCACTGTCACAGTGTTAGCTAGGTAGATGTAGCCCACTGTCACAGTGTTAGCTAGGTAGATGTAGCCCACTGTCACAGTGTTAGCTAGGTAGATGTAGCCCACTGTCACAGTGTTAGCTAGGTAGATGTAGCCCACTGTCACAGTGTTACTGTCACTAGGTAGATGTAGCCCACTGTCACAGTGTTAGCTAGGTAGATGTAGCCCACTGTCACAGTGTTAGCTAGGTAGATGTAGCCCACTGTCACAGTGTTAGCTAGGTAGATGAGCCAGTGTTAGTCCACTGTCACAGTGTTAGCTAGGTAGATGTAGCCCACTGTCACAGTGTTAGCTAGGTAGATGTAGCCCACTGTCACAGTGTTAGCTAGGTAGATGTAGCCCACTGTCACAGTGTTAGCTAGGTAGATGTAGCCCACTGTCACAGTGTTAGCTAGGTAGATGTAGCCCACTGTCACAGTGTTAGCTAGGTAGCACTGTCACAGTGTTAGCTAGGTAGATGTAGCCCACTGTCACAGTGTTAGCTAGGTAGATGTAGCCCACTGTCACAGTGTTAGCTAGGTAGATGTAGCCCACTGTCACAGTGTTAGCTAGGTAGATGTAGCCCACTGTCACAGTGTTAGCTAGGTAGATGTAGCCCACTGTCACAGTGTTAGCTAGGTAGATGTAGCCCACTGTCACAGTGTTAGCTAGGTAGATGTAGCCCACTGTCACAGTGTTAGCTAGGTAGATGTAGCCCACTGTCACAGTGTTAGCTAGGTAGATGTAGCCCACTGTCACAGTGTTAGCTAGGTAGATGTAGCCCACTGTCACAGTGTTAGCTAGGTAGATGTATCCCACTGTCACAGTGTTAGCTAGGTAGATGTAGCCCACTGTCACAGTGTTAGTTAGGTAGATGTATCTCACTGTCACAGTGTTAGCTAGGTAGATGTACTGTCACAGTGTTAGCTAGGTAGATGTAGCCCACTGTCACAGTGAGCTAGGTAGATGTAGCCCACTGTCACAGTGTTAGCTAGGTGTTACCTCACAGTGTTAGATGTAGATGAGCCCACTGTCACTAGCTAGGTAGAGATCACTGTCACAGTGTTAGCCCACTGTCACAGTGTTAGCTAGGTAGATGTTCCCACTGTCCAGTGTTGCTACTAGAGGCCCACTGATCACCACTGTCCAGTGTTTTAGAGGTAGTGTAGCCCACTGTCACAGTGTTAGCTAGGTAGATGTAGCCCACTGTCACAGTGTTAGCTAGGTAGATGTAGCCCACTGTCACAGTGTTAGCTAGGTAGATGTACTGACAGTGTTAGCTTTAAGATCCACTGTCACAGTGTTAGCTAGGTAGATGTATCTCACTGTCACAGTGTTAGCTAGCCCACTGTCACAGTGTTAGCTAGGTAGATGTAGCCCACTGTCACAGTGTTAGCTAGGTAGATGTAGCCCACTGTCACTGTCACACTGTCACAGGTTAGGGGTTAGGTGTTAGCTAGGTAGATGTAGCCCACTGTCACAGTGTTAGCTAGGTAGATGTAGCCACTGTCCAGTGTTAGCTAGGTAGATGTAGCCCACTGTCACAGTGTTAGCTAGGTAGATGTAGCCCACTGTCACAGTGTTAGCTAGGTAGATGTACTCACTGTCACAGTGTTAGCTAGGTAGATGTATCCACTGTCACAGTGTTAGCTAGGTAGATGTATCTCACTGTCACAGTGTTAGCTAGGGGTAGCCCCTGTCACAGTGTTAGCTGTAGCTCACTGTCACAGTGTTAGCTAGGTAGATGTATCTCACTGTCACAGTGTTAGCTAGGTAGATGTAGCCCACTGTCACAGTGTTAGCTAGGTAGATGTAGCCCACTGTCACAGTGTTAGCTAGGTAGATGTAGACTGCCTGTTACTCACTGTCACAGTGTTAGCTAGGTAGATGTAGCCCACTGTCACTAGTGTTAGCTCAGGTAGATGTATCTCACTGTCACAGTGTTAGCTAGGTAGATGTAGTCCCCTGTTACTGTATCTCACTGTCCTCAGGTGATTAGCTAGGTAGATGTAGCCCACTGTCACAGTGTTAGCTAGGTAGATGTAGCCCACTGTCACAGTGTTAGCTAGGTAGATGTAGCCCACTGTCACAGTGTTAGTTAGGTAGATGTAGTCCACTGCCAGAGTGCTAGCCAGCCAACACCAGCTTAATGCATGATACTGGACACTACTAACTAAGACATAGCCAATATCTTTACCAGTCTTCAACCACCCACTCTATCACCATCCAGCTGTTTTAGAGGTGTCCTGCATTGCCAAAGTCCTGGGTCTGTATTCACAAATCATCTCAGAGTAGGAGAGCTGATCTAGGATCAGTTTAGCCTTTAAGATCTTAATGAATCAGATTACACAGAGAGGAGGAACCTGATCCTAGATCATAATGAATCAGATTACATGGAGGGGGACTCTGGAGGGAACAGATGTCTAGACAGCCGCCCACTCATTTTGGACCGAGA
>NW_024609742.1:102500-105000 GCF_018296145.1 Oncorhynchus tshawytscha
TCCCCCATCCCCCTCTCTCTCCCTCTCCATCCCCCTCCCTCCCCCCCCTCCCCATCTCTCTCTCTCTCCCCTCTCCCATCCCTCCCCTCCCCCATCCCTCCCTCCCCCCCATCTCTCTCCCCCTCCCCCCTCTCCCATCCCCCCTCTCAACCCTCCCTCCCCCCTCTCTCCCTCCCCCCTCTCCCATCCCTCCTCTGGGAGCCTCCCTAGTGAGTTATGTTAATGAGCAGTATGAGAGGTACCTGAAAGAGAGCTGTACGTCAACAGGAAGCCGAGGATCCCTGACACACGCGTCCACTGCTGTGTCTACTTCCTGCCTGCCACCGGACACTGGTGAGAACCTTCACGTCACTTCCTCTGACATCACTTCCTATGATTTCTCCATCTGATCTCTATACTATACCTTATGAATAGCCTGTCTGATCAGATTTCAGCTAACTGTTACTATACCTTATACTATACCTTAACTACCCTACTCCAGTTTAGTTAGTTCTCCCTACCCCAGTCTAGTTAGTTCTCTTTACCCCAGTCCAGTTAGTTCTCCTTATCCCAGTCCGGTTAGTTCTCCCTACCCCAGTCCAGTTAGTTCTCCCCTACCCCAGTCCAGTTAGTTCCCCTACCCCAGTCCAGTTAGTTCTCCCTACCCCAGTCCAGTTAACTCCCCCTACCCCAGTCCAGTTAGTTCTCCCTACCCCAGTCCAGTTAGTTCTCCCTACCCCAGTCCAGTTAACTCCCCCTACCCCAGTCCAGTTAGTTCTCCCTACCCCAGTCCAGTTAGTTCTCCCTACCCCAGTCCAGTTAGTTCTCCTTACCCAAGTCCAGTTAACTCCCCCTACCCCAGTCCAGTTAGTTCTTCTTACCCCAGTCCAGTTAGTTCTCCCTACCCCAGTCCAGTTAGGTCTAGGGTGCTGGGGCTAGGGTGCTGGGCGAGGCTGGGTCTAGGGCTGGGACTGAGGGTACAGGGCTGGGACTGGACAGGGCTGGGACTGGACAGAGCTGGGACTGAGGGTACAGAGCTGGGACTGAGGGTACAGAGCTGGGACTGAGGGTACAGGGCTGGGACTGACACAGGGCTGGGACTGAGGGTCAGGGCTTCCTCTGACATCACTGGGACTGAGGGTACAGGGCTGGGACTATACTAGGGCTGGGACTGAATAGGCTGGGACTGAGGGTACAGACTGGGACTGAGGGTACAGGGCTGGGACTATACCATAGCTGGGACTGGGGTACAGGGCTGGGACTCCAGGGTACAGCTGGGACTGAGGGTACCCCAGCTGGGACTGAGGGTACAGGGCTGGGACCCAGGGTCCAGTTAGCTGGGACTGAGGGTCCAGTTAGCTGGGACCCAGGGTCCAGGGCTGGGACTGAGGGTACAGGACTGGGACTGAGGGTCCAGAGCTGGGACTGAGGGTCCAGGGCTGGGACTGAGGGTACAGGGCTGGGACCAGGTACAGGGCTGGGACTGAGGGTCCAGCTGGGACTGAGGGTACAGAGCTGGGACTGAGGGTACAGGGCTGGGACTGAGGGTACAGGGCTGGGACTGAGGGTACAGGACTGGGACTGAGGGTACAGGACTGGGACAGTCCAGTTAGTTCAGGACTGGGACTGAGGGTCCAGTGGGGTCTGGACACCCCTGAGGGTACAGGGCTGGGACTGAGGGTACAGGAATGGGACTGAGGGTACAGGGCTGGGACTGAGGGTACAGGGCTGGGACTGAGGGTACAGGGCTGGGACTGAGGGTACAGGGCTGGGAGGGCTGGGACTGGGGTACAGGGCTGGGACTGAGGGTACAGGGCTGGGACTGGGACTGAGGGTACAGGGCTGGGACTGAGGGTACAGGGCTGGGACTGAGGGTACAGGAGCTGGGACTGAGGGTACAGGGCTGGGACTGAGGGTACAGGGCTGGGACTGAGGGTACAGGCTGGGACTGAGGGTACAGGGCTGGGACTGAGGGTACAGGACTGGGACTGAGGGTACAGGGCTGGGACTGGACAGCCCTGAGGGTACAGGGCTGGGACTGAGGGTACAGGAATGGGACTGAGGGTACAGAGCTGGGACTGAGGGTACAGGGCTGGGACTGAGGGTACAGGGCTGGGACTGAGGGTACAGGGCTGGGACTGAGGGTACAGGGCTGGGACTGAGGGTACAGGGCTGGGACTGAGGGTACAGGGCTGGGACTGGACAGGGCTGGGACTGGACAGAGCTGGGACTGAGGGTACAGGGCTGGGACTGAGGGTACAGGGCTGGGACTGAGGGTACAGGGCTGGGACTGAGGGTACAGGGCTGGGACTAACATTTGGTTGTGTTGTTTCTGTTCCCTGTAGGTTACGTCCCATAGACGTGGAGTTCATGAAAAGGCTGGGGAAGATAGTCAGCATCGTACCGATCATCGCGAAGGCAGATACACTTACCATGGAGGAGAGACAAGAGTTTAAACAGAGGGTGAGAGGAACGTACTGTACCTACTGTCTGACAGACTCGACCTGAGGACAACCACCTC
>NW_024609742.1:107500-132500 GCF_018296145.1 Oncorhynchus tshawytscha
AGAGAGAGGGGAGGGAGAGAGGAAGAGGGGGAGGGAGAGAGAGAGGGGGGGGGGAAGGGGGGGAGGGAGAGAGAGAGAGGGGGGGGGGAAGAGGGGGAGGGAGAGAGAGAGAGGGGGAGGGGAAGAGGGGGAGGGGAGAGAGAGAGGGGGAGGGGAGAGGGGGGGGGGGGAAGAGGGGGAGGGAGAGAGAGAGAGGGGGAGGGGAAGAGGGGGAGGGAGAGAGAGAGAGGGGGAGGGGAAGAGGGGGAGGGAGAGAGAGAGGGGGAGGGGAAGAGGGGGAGGGAGAGAGGGGGAGGGGAAGAGGGGGAGGGAGAGAGAGAGGGGGAGGGGAAGAGGGAGAGGGGGAGGGGAGAGGGGGAGGGAGAGAGAGAGGGGGAGGGGAAGAGGGGGAGGGAGAGAGAGAGAGGGGGAGGGGAAGAGGGGGAGGGAGAGAGAGAGAGAGGGGGAGGGGAAGAGGGGGAGGGAGGGAGAGAGAGGGGGGGAGAGAGAGGGGGAGGGAGAGGAGATTCAGGAGGGGGGGGAAGAGGGGGGTGGACTCTAGAGGGGGAGGGAGAGACAGAGAGGGAGGAGAGACAGAGAGGAGAGGGGAGACAGAGGGAACAGGGGAGGGAGAGAGAGAGAGGGGGCTCTACAGAGGGGAGAGAGAGGGGGGAGGGGAAGAGGGGGACCCTCCTGGAGAGAGAGAGGAGGGGGACAAGGGGAGAGGAGAGAGAGAGAGGGGGAGGGGACAAGGGGGAGGGAGATCTACCTAGAGGAGGGGGGGGGAAGTTCCTGGGGGAGAGAGAGAGAGAGGGAGAGGATAGAGGGACAAGAGGTTCTGGAGATCTAGAGGGGGAGGGGGAAGAGGGGGAGACAGAGAGAGAGAGGGGGAGGGAGAGGAGAGACAGAGAGGTTTAGACAGAGAGAGAGGGGGAGGGGAAGAGGGGAGGGAGAGAGAGAGAGGAGGGGAGGGGAAGAGGGGGGGAGAGAGAGAGAGAGAGACAGAGAGAGGAGAGGGGGAGGGAGATCTAGAGGGGAGAGAGATACCAGGGCTCTACAAGAGGGGAAGAGGGGGAGAGGAGAGGAGACCTAGGGGAGAGAGAGAGGGGAGGGGGACAGAGGGGGAGGGAGAGAGAGAGAGGGGGAGGGGGAGAGAGGGAGGGGAGAGAGACCCTCCTGTAGAGAGGGGGCTCTACAAGAGGGGGAGGGAGAGAGAGAGAGAGAGAGGGGGAGGGGAAGAGGGGGAGGGACCCTGGAGGGGAGATCTACAGAGAGAGAGGGGGAGGGGAGAGACCAGGGGGGGAGGGGGAGGGGGAGAGAGAGAGGGGGGGGGAGGGGGAGGGAGAGGGGAGAGGGGGAGGGAGAGAGAGGGGGAGGGGGAGAGGGGGGAGGGAGAGAGAGAGAGGGGGAGGGGAAGAGGGGGAGGGAGAGAGGAGAGGGGGAGGGGAAGGGGGGGAGGGAGAGAGGGGGAGGGGGAGGGAGAGAGAGAGAGGGGGAGGGGAAGAGGGGGAGGGAGAGAAGAGAGAGGGGGAGGGGAAGAGGGGGAGAGGGAGAGAGAGAGAGGGGGAGGGGAAGAGGGGGAGGGAGAGAGAGAGAGAGGGGGAGGGGAAGAGGGGGGAGGGAGGAGAGAGAGGGGGAGGGGAAGAGGGGGAGGGAGAGATCTAGAGAGGGGGGGAGGGGACAGAGGGGTTCTGAGAGAGAGAGGGGGGAGGGGAAGAGGGGGAGGGAGATGGTCAAGTGTCCAAGTCTAGATGTAAACTAATCCGTCTCTTAAAGGAGAGTGGGGATGATAGTCTGGGGGAGAGAGTCTAGAGACTAGGACCATGGAAGATTCATTAGGTTATAACATATCTATCACTCATACACTATAGTAGGTTTATGCCAGGGCTCTACAACCCTGTTCCTGTTCTGGAGATCTACCTACCCTCCTGTAGGTTTATACCAGGGCTCTACAACCCTGTTCCTGTTCTGGAGATCTACCTACCCTCCTGTAGGTTTATACCAGGGCTCTACAACCCTGTTCTGGAGATCTACCTACCCTCCTGTAGGTTTATACCAGGGCTCTACAACCCTGTTCTGGAGATCTACCTACCCTCCTGTAGGTTTATACCAGGGCTCTACAACCCTGTTCCTGTTCTGGAGATCTACCTACCCTCCTGTAGGTTTATACCAGGGCTCTACAACCCTGTTCTGGAGATCTACCTACCCTCCTGTAGGTTTATACCAGGGCTCTACAACCCTGTTCTGGAGATCTACCTACCCTCCTGATTCTGATTCACATTGAGTGGGCAATAGCTGTTTAATTCAACATTTAGCTCCAGGAACAGGGTTGGAGTTAAAACCCACAGGACGGTATCTCTCCAGGAACAGGGTTGGAGTTAAAACCTACAGGAGGGTACTCCAGGAACAGGGACACCCGTACACAATAGTAGCATGTACACATCTGTGTCATCATGTTGACCTCATTACCTCTGAATGACCCCTGTAACCCCTGCCATCTGACCCCTGTGTAGATAAGACAGGACCTGAAGGCCAATGGGATCCGAGTCTACCCTCAGACTGAGTACGACGAAGATCCAGAGGACAGGATACTCAACGACAAGATCAGGGTGAGACACACACACACACACACACACACACACACACACATTTTACAAGTCACACTGGAAAGCAGTTTGGCAGCGATAGTCAAAGGAACTCACTGGCCAAAGCACATAACAGTATAGATCTGGGACCAGGGTTTGGTGTCAACTCCTCTCCTGGTACTCCTCTCTTACCTTTCCCCTGTCTGGTCCTCTCCTGGTACTCCTCTCCTGGTACTCCTCTCTTACCTTTCCCCTGTCTGGTCCTCTCCTGGTCCTCCTCTCTTACCTTCACCCTCTCCTGGTACTCCTCTCTTACCTTCACCCTCTCCTGGTACTCCTCTCTTACCTTCACCCTCTCCTGGTACTCCTCTCTTACCTTCACCCTCTCCTGGTACTCCTCTCTTACCTTCACCCTCTCCTGGTACTCCTCTCTTACCTTTCCCCTGTCTGGTCCTCTCCTGGTACTCCTCTCCTGGTACTCCTCTCCTGGTACTCCTCTCTTACCTTTCCCCTGTCTGGTCCTCTCCTGGTACTCCTCTCCTGGTACTCCTCTCCTGGTACTCCTCTCCTGGTACTCCTCTCTTACCTTTCCCCTGTCTGGTCCTCTCCTGGTCCTCCTCTCCTGGTACTCCTCTCCTGGTACTCCCCTCTTACCTTTCCCCTGTCTGGTCCTCTCCTGGTACTCCTCTCCTGGTACTCCTCTCTTACCTTTCCCCTGTCTGGTCCTCTCCTGGTACTCCTCTCTTACCTTCACCCTCTCCTGGTACTCCTCTCTTACCTTTCCCCTGTCTGGTCCTCTCCTGGTACTCCTCTCTTACCTTCACCCTCTCCTGGTACTCCTCTCTTACCTTCACTCTCTCCTGGTACTCCTCTCTTACCTTTCCCCTGTCTGGTCCTCTCCTGGTACTCCTCTCTTACCTTCACCCTCTCCTGGTACTCCTCTCTTACCTTCACCCTCTCCTGGTACTCCTCTCTTACCTTCACCCTCTCCTGGTACTCCTCTCTTACCTTTCCCCTCTCCTGGTACTCCTCTCTTACCTTCACCCTCTCCTGGTACTCCTCTCTTACCTTCACCCTCTCCTGGTACTCCTCTCTTACCTTCACCCTCTCCTGGTACTCCTCTCTTACCTTCACCCTCTCCTGGTACTCCTCTCTTACCTTCACCCTCTCCTGGTACTCCTCTCTTACCTTCACCCTCTCCTGGTACTCCTCTCTTACCTTCACCCTCTCCTGGTACTCCTATCTTACCTTCACCCTCTCCTGGTACTCCTCTCCTGGTACTCCTCTCTTACCTTCACCCTCTCCTGGTACTCCTCTCTTACCTTTCCCCTCTCCTGGTATTCTGTGTGCAGGAAAACATTCCGTTTGCGGTGGTGGGGACAGACAAGGAACACCAGGTAAACGGGAACAAGGTCCTGGGCAGGAAAACCAAATGGGGCATCATAGAGGGTGAGTGTGTTTACATTATAAATACATTATCATAGAGGGTGAGTGTGTTTACATTATAAATACATTATCATAGAGGGTGAGTGTGTTTACATTATAAATACATTATCATAGAGGGTGAGTGTGTTTACATTATAAATACATTATCATAGATGGAGAGTGTGTTTACATTATAAATACATTATCATAGAGGGAGAGTGTGTTTACATTATAAATACATTATCATAGAGGGAGAGTGTGTTTACATTATAAATACATTATCATAGAGGGTGAGTGTGTTTACATTATAAATACATTATCATAGAGGGAGAGTGTGTTTACATTATAAATACATTATCATAGAGGGAGAGTGTGTTTACATTATAAATACATTATCATAGAGGGTCAGTGTGTTTACATTATAAATACATTATCATAGATGGAGAGTGTGTTTACATTATAAATACATTATCATAGAGGGAGAGTGTGTTTACATTATAAATACATTATCATAGAGGGAGAGTGTGTTTACATTATAAATACATTATCATAGAGGGAGAGTGTGTTTACATTATAAATACATTATCATAGAGGGTGAGTGTGTTTACATTATAAATACATTATCATAGAGGGAGAGTGTGTTTACATTATAAATACATTATCATAGAGGGTCAGTGTGTTTACATTATAAATACATTATCATAGAGGGAGAGTGTGTTTACATTATAAATACATTATCATAGAGGGAGAGTGTGTTTACATTATAAATACATTATCATAGCGGGAGAGTGTGTTTACATTATAAATACATTATCATAGAGGGAGAGTGTGTTTACATTATAAATACATTATCATAGAGGGTCTGTGTGTTTACATTATAAATACATTATCGTAGCGGGGGAGTGTGTTTACATTATAAATACATTATCATAGAGGATGAGTGTGTTTACATTATAAATACATTATCGTAGAGGGTCTGTGTGTTTACATTATAAATACATTATCATAGCAGGAGAGTGTGTTTACATTATAAATACATTATCATAGAGGGTCAGTGTGTTTACATTATAAATACATTATCATAGAGGGTCAGTGTGTTTACATTATAAATACATTATCATAGAGGGTCAGTGTGTTTACATTATAAATACATTATCATAGATGGAGAGTGTGTTTACATTATAAATACATTATCATAGAGGGTCAGTGTGTTTACATTATAAATACATTATCATAGAGGGAGAGTGTGTTTACATTATAAATACATTATCATAGAGGGTCGGTGTGTTTACATTATACATACATTATCATAGAGGGTCCGTGTGTTTACATTATAAATACATTATCATAGATGGAGAGTGTGTTTACATTATAAATACATTATCATAGAGGGTCAGTGTGTTTACATTATAAATACATTATCATAGAGGGTCAGAGTGTTTACATTATAAATACATTATCATAGAGGGTCAGTGTGTTTACATTATTACGGATGATGTGTTTCAGGTTTTGAGTTGATTTGCATATTTATACAACATGAATCATAGAGTGGAGATTGACTAGGATTATTTAGTTTTGTTTCTGAACACCTAATAATATGCATAATGAGTAGTAATAATAATATGCATAATGAGTAGTAGTAGTAATAATAATATGCATAATGAGTAGTAATAATAATAATATGCATAATGAGTAGTAATAATAATAATATGCATAATGAGTAGTAATAATAATAATATGCATAATGAGTAGTAATAATAATAATATGCATAATGAGTAGTAATAATAATATGCATAATGAGTAGTAGTAGTAATAATAATATGCATAATGAGTAGTAATAATAATATGCATAATGAGTAGTAATAATAATAATATGCATAATGAGTAGTAATAATAATAATATGCATGAGTAGTAGTTGTAGTAATAATAATATGCATAATGAGTAGTAATAATAATAATATGCATAATGAGTAGTAGTAATAATAATAATATGCATAATGAGTAGTAGTAATAATAATATGCATAATGAGTAGTAATAATAATATGCATAATGAGTAGTAATAATAATATGCATAATGAGTAGTAATAATAATATGCATAATGAGTAGTAATAATAATATGCATAATGAGTAGTAGTAATAATAATATGCATAATGAGTAGTAGTAATAATAATATGCATAATTAGTAGTAGTAGTAATAATAATATGCATAATGAGTAGTAGTAATAATAATATGCATAATGAGTAGTAGTAGTAATAATAATATGCATAATGAGTAGTAGTAGTAATAATAATATGCATAATGAGTAGTAATAATAATATGCATAATGAGTAGTAGTAATAATAATATGCATAATGAGTAGTAGTAATAATAATATGCATAATGAGTAGTAGTAATAATAATATGCATAATGAGTAGTAGTAATAATAATATGCATAATGAGTAGTAGTAATAATAATATGCATAATTAGTAGTAGTAATAATAATATGCATAATGAGTAGTAGTAATAATAATATGCATAATTAGTAGTAGTAGTAATAATATGCATAATGAGTAGTAGTAGTAATAATTATATGCATAATTAGTAGTAGTAGTAATAATAATATGCATAATGAGTAGTAGTAATAATATGATGCTGGTATATGCAGCACTGTCCATTAAATAAACCACATATGGGGCTCCCGAGTGGGGCAGCGGTCTAACGCACTGCACCGCAGTAGTGCTAGAGGTGTCACTACAGACCCCGGTTTGATCCCGGGCTGTATCACAACCGGCTGTGATCGGGAGTCCCATAGGGCGGCGCACCATTGGCCCAGCGTCGTCCGGGTTAGGAGAGAGGGTTTGGCCGGTGTAGGACGTCATTATTAAAATAAGAACTGGTTCTTAACTGACAGGCCAGGTTAAATAAAACATCATATCCCAATGCAGTTTGATTCTGGAGTCATGTGCTTCACTGCCCTCTAGTGTTAGTAATGAGGAAGTTGCAGAGCAGGAAGCAGACGTGTTACAAGAGAGAGAGAGAGAGATTTGAAAAGTCTTTATTCTTTTGGAATGGAATGTTTGCCTGTACATTTTTTATTGTTTATTTCACTTTAGTTTATTATCTATTTCACTTGCTTTGGCAATGTAAACATATGTTTCCCATGACAATAAATCCCTTAAATTGAGAGAGAGAGAGAGAGAGAGAGAGAGAGAGAGAGAGAGAGAAAGGGCTGGTGTTCCATGGATGTGGTGCAATGACTGGTTTTAACCTGTTTTAATCAGTCTGTTCTATTCTGTCTGTCCATAGTTGAAAACGTGGCACATTGTGAGTTTACCAACTTGAGAGATCTGCTGATTAGGTGAGTTCCAGTTACACATACAACCACTCACCCCCACATGTATGTACACACGCATGCTGCCTGGGGTGGTCTAGAGGTCCAGGCCTCTGCCTCTGGACCACATGTACACACGCATGCTGCCTGGGGTGGTCTAGAGGTCCAAGCCTCCATCATCTGTTGTTCAGCTGTCTATCCTTCATCATCCATTATATCAGCTGTCTGTCCTTCATCATCCATTATATCAGCTGTCTGTTCTTCATCATCCATTATATCAGCTGTCTGTCCTTCATCATCCATCATATCAGCTGTCTATTCTTCATCATCCATTATATCAGCTGTCTGTCCTTCATCATCTTTCATCATCCATCATATCAGCTGTCTATCCTTCATCATATCAGTTGTCTATCCTTTCATCATCCATTATATCAGCTGTCTCATCATCCTTCATCATCCATCATATCAGCTGTCTATCATTCATCATCATCATCATCCATCATCATCATCATCCATCATATCTTCATCATATCAGCTGTCTATCCTTCATCATCCATCATATCAGCTGTCTGTCCTTCATCATATCAGCTGTCTATCCTTCATCATCCATCATATCAGTTGTCTATCCTTCATCATCCATCATATCAGCTGTCTGTCCTTCATCATATCAGCTGTCTATCTTCATCATCCATTATATCAGCTGTCTGTCCTTCATCATCTTTCATCATCCATCATATCAGCTGTCTGTCCTTCATCATATCAGTTGTCTATCCTTCATCATCCATTATATCAGCTGTCTATCCTTCATCATCCTTCATCATCCATCATATCAGCTGTCTATCCTTCATCATCCATCATATCAGCTGTCTATTCTTCATCATATCAGCTGTCTATCCTTCATCATCCTTCATCCATCATATCAGCTGTCTATTCTTCATCTTATCAGCTGTCTGTCCTTCATCATCCATCATATCAGCTGTCTATTCTTCATCTTATCAGTTGTCTATCCTTCATCATCCATCATATCAGCTGTCTATCCTTCATCATCCATCATATCAGCTGTCTATTCTTCATCTTATCAGTTGTCTATCCTTCATCATCCATCATATCAGCTGTCTATCCTTCATCATCCATCATATCAGCTGTCTATCCTTCATCATCCATCATATCAGCTGTCTGTCCTTCATCATCCATCATATCAGCTGTCTGTCCTTCATCATATCAGCTGTCTGTCCTTCATCATATCAGCTGTCTGTCCTTCATCATATCAGCTGTCTGTCCATCATATCAGCTGTCCTTCATCATATCAGCTGTCTGTCCTTCATCATATCAGCTGTCTATCCTTCCTCATCCATCATATCAGCTGTCTGTCCTTCATCATTTCAGCTGTCTATCCTTCATCATATCAGCTGTCTATTCTTCATCATATCAGCTGTCTGTCCTTCATCATCCATCATATCAGCTGTCTGTCCTTCAACATATCAGCTGTCTACCCTTCATCATCTCAGCTGTCTGTCCTTCATCATATCAGCTGTCTGTGCTTCATCATATCAGCTGTCTACCCTTCAACATATCAGCTGTCTGTCCTTCATCATATCAGCTGTCTGTCCTTCATCATATCAGCTGTCTGTCCTTCATCATATCAGCTGTCTGTCCTTCATCATATCAGCTGTCTGTCCTTCATCATATCAGCTGTCTGTTCTTCATCATATCAGCTGTCTGTCCTTCATCATCCATCATATCAGCTGTCTATCCTTCATCATATCAGCTGTCTGTCCTTCATCATATCAGCTGTCTGTCCTTCATCATATCAGCTGTCTGTGCTTCATCATATCAGCGGTCTATCCTTCATCATATCAGCTGTCTATCCTTCATCATATCAGCTGTCTGTCCTTCATCATATCAGCTGTCTATCCTTCATCATCCATCATATCAGCTGTCTATCCTTCATCATATCAGCTGTCTATCCTTCATCATCATCATATCAGCTGTCTGTCCTTCATCATATCAGCTGTCTGTCCTTCATCATCCATCATATCAGCTGTCTATCCTTCATCATCCATCATATCAGCTGTCTATCCTTCATCATATCAGCTGTCTATCCTTCATCATATCAGCTGTCTGTCCTTCATCATATCAGCTGTCTGTCCATGTTTTTGTCTCCAACATTATATATTTTAACCTATTTACATAAATAAACATGCAAATGAATGAGTGTTTTTGTGTTTGTCTGTGTGTCCCTAAAGGTCCCACCTGCAGGACCTGAAGGACGTGACCCACAACATCCACTATGAGACATTCCGCGTCAGGAGACTGAACGAGAGTAACCTGACCGTCCACGGTCTGGCCCTGTCCTGCTTTCCAATGGAGAACGGGACCCACGGAACCAACGGAACCTCGGACAGGAGCGAATCAGAGAGCCACCTCTGAGGGGGAATCACAGAGTGCGTCGCACACAGCAGCAGCTCCAGCTTCCTGCTCACAGCTTCCTGTTTCCTGTTTTGACTGCAAAATGGTTGGTCGACCGTTTCCCCCAATCGGAACACGAGAAAGAGAGCGAAAGAAAGAGGAACTCTTTTTTTTTAACAAAGGAGAGATGTTTTCGTTGGCCACCACACCTTGGATTTTGAACATTTTATTGAGTTTTACTAAAGACATTATTGATAAGAAATGCATTTAAACTTCATATATGAATATATTTTCTCAGAATGAGTTTATATGTCCTGGAAGCAGGGTCACACGGGGCTGGAAGAGCAGAGATACATGGAGAGAGAAAAACAGAGGGGGAGAGTGAGGGATGGAGAGGGGAAGAGTGAGGGATGGAGAGGGGGGGATTGATGGATTGAGGGGGAGATTAATGGATGGAGAGGGGGAGATTGATGGATGGAGAAGGGGAGATTGATGGATGGAGAGGGGGAGAGTGGGGGATGGAGAGAGAAATGAAAACAGAGAGGGAGAGAGAGGTAGGGTGAGAGATGGAGAGAGAGAGAGAGAGAGAGAGAAAAAAATCAGAGAGGGGAGAGAGAGGAGGAGGTGTGTTATGTGCCCAGACAATGTTGTTTCTGCAATACATAATATATATGTTTATGCAGTATCATTGTTTACACTCATACTACCCTGGAATTCAGAATACTGGAATCACCTGCCTGAGAGTGATTTACAGTATACTGTAGCTAACACAGCTACAGCCTCCTGTTTCTACAGTATACTGTAGCTAACACAGCTACAGCCTCCTGTTTCTACAGTATACTGTAGCTAACACAGCTACAGCCTCCTGTTTCTACAGTATACTGTAGCTAACACAGCTACAGCCTCCTGTTTCTACAGTATACTGTAGCTAACACAGCTACAGCCTCCTGTTTCTACAGTATACTGTAGCTAACACAGCTACAGCCTCCTGTTTCTAGAGTACCCACGTCCATTCAGCTACAGCCTCCTGTATTCTACAGTACCCACGTCCATTCAGCTACAGCCTCCTGTATTCTAGAGTACCCACGTCCATTCAGCTACAGCCTCCTGTATTCTAGAGTACCCACGTCCATTCAGCTACAGCCTCCTGTTTCTACAGTACCCACATCCATTCAGCTACAGCCTCCTGTATTCTACAGTGTCCATTCAGCTACAGCCTCCTGTATTCTACAGTACCCATGTCCATTCAGCTACAGCCTCCTGTATTCTACAGTACCCACGTCCATTCAGCTACAGCCTCCTGTTTCTACAGTACAGTCCATTCAGCTACAGCCTCCTGTAATTCTAGTACCCACGTCCATTCAGCTACAGCCTCCTGTTTCTACAGTACCCACGTCCATTCAGCTACAGCCTCCTGTATTCTACAGTACCCACGTCCATTCAGCTACAGCCTCCTGTATTCTACAGTACCCACGTCCATTCAGCTACAGCCTCCTGTATTCTACAGTACCCACGTCCATTCAGCTACAGCCTCCTGTATTCTACAGTACCCACGTCCATTCAGCTACAGCCTCCTGGATTCTACAGTACCCACGTCCATTCAGCTACAGCCTCCTGTATTCTAAAGTACCCACGTCCATTCAGCTACAGCCTCCTGTATTCTACAGTACCCACGTCCATTCAGCTACAGCCTCCTGTATTCTAGAGTACCCACGTCCATTCAGCTACAGCCTCCTGTATTCTACAGTATACTGTAGGTAACACAGCTACAGCCTCCTGTATTCTACATACCCACGTCCATTCAGCTACAGCCTCCTGTATTCTAGAGTACCCACATCCATTCAGCTACAGCCTCCTGTATTCTACAGTACCCACGTCCATTCAGCTACAGCCTCCTGTATTCTACAGTACCCACGTCCATTCAGCTACAGCCTCCTGTATTCTAGAGTACCCACGTCCATTCAGCTACAGCCTCCTGTATTCTACAGTACCCAGATCCATTCAGCTACAGCCTCCTGTATTCTACAGTACCCACGTCCATTCAGCTACAGCCTCCTGTATTCTACAGTACCCACGTCCATTCAGCTACAGCCTCCTGTATTCTACAGTACCCACGTCCATTCAGCTACAGCCTCCTGTATTCTAGAGTACCCACGTCCATTCAGCTACAGCCTCCTGTATTCTACAGTACCCACGTCCATTCAGCTACAGCCTCCTGTATTCTACAGTACCCACGTCCATTCAGCTACAGCCTCCTGTATTCTACAGTACCCACGTCCATTCAGCTACAGCCTCCTGTATTCTACAGTACCCACGTCCATTCAGCTACAGCCTCCTGTATTCTACAGTACCCACGTCCATTCAGCTACAGCCTCCTGTATTCTAGAGTACCCACGTCCATTCAGCTACAGCCTCCTGTATTCTACAGTACCCATGTCCATTCAGCTACAGCCTCCTGTATTCTAGAGTACCCACGTCCATTCAGCTACAGCCTCCTGTATTCTAGAGTACCCACGTCCATTCAGCTACAGTACCCACGTCCATTCAGCTACAGCCTCCTGTATTCTACAGTGTCTGTCCATTCAGTTTCCTGTATTCTACAGTACCCACGTCCATTTTGTATTCTACAGTACCCACATCCATTCAGCTACAGCCTCCTGTATTCTACAGTAACATTCAGATGACAGCCTCCTGTATTCTAGAGTACCCACGTCCATTCAGCTGACCTTAAGTACCCCTCCATTCAGCTACAGCCTCCTGTATTTACAGACGTCCATTCAGCTACAAACCTGTAGACACTCTGTCCCCGTCCATTCAGCTCAGCCTCCTTTGCTACAGTGAAATCCTCCATGTGGCTTTCATTCCTCCCCTTCTCCGCCTCCTGTATTCTAAAGTACCCACGTCCATTCAGCTACAGCCTCCTGTATTCTAGAGTACCCACGTCCATTCAACAGCCTCCTGTATTGAATACGTCCATTCAGCTACAGCCTCCTGTATTCTACAGTATACTGTAGGTAACATACAGGCTCCATTCAGCTCTCAGCCTCCTGTACGGGCTGAATACCACATCCATTCAGCTACAGCCTCCTGTATTCTACAGTGAATTCAGCTACAGCCTCCTGTATTCTACATAACACGTCCATTCAGCTGAATACTGTCAGAGCCAGTCCATTCAGCTACAGCCTCCTGTATGGCTTATGCCTCCTGTATTCTATAACAGCTACAGCCTCCTGGCTGTCCATTCAGCTACAGCCTCCTGTATTCTACAGTACCCAGCCATTCAGCTACAGCCTCCTGTATTCTACAGCCTCCATTCAGCTACAGCCTCCTGTATTCTACAGTCCTCTATAACACGGGCTGAATACGTCCATTCAGCTACAGCCTCCTGTATTCTAGAGTACCCACGTCCATTCAGCTACAGCCTCCTGTATTCTCCATTCAACGTCCATTCAGCTGAACAGCCTCCTGTATTCAGAGCCAGTACCCAGTCCATTCAGCTACAGCCTCCTGTATTCTACAGTACCCTCGTATTCGGGCTGAATACTGTCCATTCAGCTACAGCCTCCTGTATTCTACAGTACGTCCATTCAGCTACAGCTTATGACAGCCTCCTGTATTCTCTATAACACGTCCAATACTGTCAGCCTCCTGTATTCTACAGCCGTCCATTCAGCTACAGCCTCCTGTATTCTAGAGTCTCCATTTACAACACGGGTCCATTCAGCTACAGCCTCCTGTATTCTACAGTACCCACGTCCATTCAGCTACAGCCTCCTGTATTCTAGAGTACTGTCCATTCAGCTACAGCCTCCATTCAGCTACAGCCTCCTGTATTCTATGAGTACCCACTCCATTCAGCTACAGCGGGCTGTATTCTAATACGTCCATTCAGCTACAGCCTCCTGTATTCTACAGTACCCACGTCCATTCAGCTACAGCCTCCTGTATTCTACAGTACACGTCCATTCAGAATCCTGTCAGAGCCGTCCATTCAGCTACAGCCTCCTGTATTCTACAGTACCCACGTCCATTCAGCTACAGCCTCCTGTATTCTACCGTACCCACGTCCATTCAGCTACAGCCTCCTGTATTCTAGAGTACCCAGGTCCATTCAGCTACAGCCTCCTGTATTCTACCGAGGGTCGAGTGTCTGTCTGTTTTTGTTTTTCCCCAATTCAATTAAAACCTAGACAACCAGATGAAGGGAGATCCTAATTAATTAGTGACCTTAATTCCTCCAGCAAGAACGAGGGTTGGAGCGAAAACCTGCAGACACTCTGTCCTCCGTGCAATGAGTTCGTGGTCTGTTTGCTACTGTGTGAAATCCTGCAATGTGGCTTTGCTTGAATTCCTCCCCGTTTCTCCATCCCTCAAAAGATGGCAGACTTTTTAAAAACTCTGTATGAATACTGTCAGAGCCGTAGTCTAGCCGGTGTATGGCTTATGAACCTCTCTCTATAACACGGGCTGAATACTGTCAGAGCCGTAGTCTAGCCGGTGTATGGCTTATGAACCTCTCTCTATAACACGGGCTGAATACTGTCAGAGCCGTAGTCTAGCCGGTGTATGGCTTATGAACCTCTCTCTATAACACGGGCTGAATACTGTCAGAGCCGTAGTCTAGCCGGTGTATGGCTTATGAACCTCTCTCTATAACACGGGCATAGGCCTGTAATATATTCAGACGCTGCATTTCATTTAATACAACATGTTGACTTTAAAAATAATAAAAAGAAGAAGAAGAAAATGTATTTTTTCCAGAAAAGTATTTTTAGTTTTGTTACCTTTTCCACCTGCGGTAAACGTCGATTCACACATACATGTCCAAACACACGTGTCCATCCATACGTACACAGTCCAGTTAACCTCCAGGGGTCTTTCTGTGTTGTGTATAGAGGGACCTCCTTTATAGATCCCTTCTGTCTCCTTCCCCGATGACGAGCTGTGCTGTTTGGAGAGAGGGCTCCACCTAGAGGCCAAGTGGAGGAATGACCCCGGGAGTCAGAGGCAAGAGGACACAAACTGTACTCTCTCTCACCAAAGTGTCTCGGATTGCAAAATTCCCAGTAGCTCTCAATGATACTATGTTATGGGAGAGAACAATAAACGATGTAGACAGGATTAGATTAGACCAGGTTACCCTCCTCTGTTTTATGGCTTAGAATGTGCCTAACTGTAACTTAGAGACCCCAACTTCCTGTTTTAACGTTGACATGTGAAATGTGATGCTAGGAGGAACGTTTTCCCGGACACAGATTAAAGCCCACTTCGTCCTCCTTCTCCATTGAACGTGTCTCGTAGTCCGGGATTATAGGCTTAATCTGTGTTGGGGAAACGGGTCCTGTGACAACCGTGTATGTGTGTGTTTTCCCCATTTCCTGTCCTGTCCTCACAGACCGACTGCCTCTTCTTTAACTACTGATCAGCTGTCTGTTTTTAGACCCGGATCACTAGATCATCTCCCACTGTCGTCCATTCAAAAGGTACATCGATTCCCTCATTTACATACCTAGTGGTGACCTGGTACACAGCCTCTTCCGCTGTGGGCTGCCTATAACATACATACATACATACACACACACACACACTGGTGACCTGGTACACAGCCTCTTCCGCTGTGGGCTGCCTATAACATACATACATACATACACATACATACAGACAGACACTGGTGACAGACAGACAGACAGACAGACAGACAGACTGTGGGCTGCCAGACAGACATACACAGACATACATACATACATACATACAGACAGACAGACAGACAGACAGACAGACAGACAGACAGACAGACAGACAGACAGACAGACAGACAGACAGAGACAGACAGACAGACAGACAGACAGACAGACAGACAGACAGACAGACAGACAGACAGACAGACAGACAGACAGACAGACAGACAGACAGACAGACAGACAGACAGACAGACAGACAGACAGACAGACAGACAGACAGACAGACAGACAGACAGACAGACAGACAGACCAGACAGAGACACAGACAGACAGACAGACAGACAGACAGACAGACAGACAGACAGACAGACAGACAGACAGACAGACAGACAGACAGACAGACAGACAGACAGACAGACAGACAGACAGACAGACAGACAGACAGACAGACAGACAGACAGACAGACATACATACATACATACATACATACATACATACATACATACATACATACATACATACATACATACATACATACATACAGACAGACAGACATACATACATACATACATACATACATACATACATACATACATACATACATACATACATACATACATACAGACAGACAGACAGACAGACAGACAGACAGACAGACAGACAGACAGACAGACAGACAGACAGACATCCACACCCACCCATGACATGACAATGTTTGTGTTGTTGTTTATCTCCTGTCTCTGATGTTTTATAGTGTTGTAGCTTAATGTTCTGTACTCTGCCTCCTGATAGACCCTTGTTTTACACATTAATAAACACTGTTGATTTACCATCAAATGATTGTCCCTGTTACACGTCTGAGTGGTGGGGCCCTGTGACTCACAACTCACAAACAACAGGGAGAATCACAATTGCATTTCCTGGATTCCTCAAAGCCCTTTCTCCTCGCCTCTTTCTCAAAACCCTGTTGGATGAGAATGCCAAACAGGAGGGACCTCTGACCTTCTCATTCAATGGGTTTTGAGGAGGCGGTGAGGAGAGAGAGAGAGGGACGAAAGAGGGATCACGGAAACAGCAATGGAGGTTCTCCCTATAAGGCCACGTACACAAGTTGTACAGCCGATGTACAACGCGTTTGGCACAGCAGTCGTGATAAGAGTGGCAGGTTATCTGCATAAAAAGTGTTGGGGGACAAACCTTCACATAAATATCAGTTGCATCACAACAACAATTGTTGTCACATGTGTATAAAAAAATGCAGGTGCACTGTGAGTGGCTTTGAATAAAAGCCTTGGCTAAATGGCAATGTAGGAGGATGAAAGGAAGGAGATGAGGCACGCGGTTTAGTTTTGTACAACTTTTACTAAAATGGTGCAGACTGGAACCAAATACCGTGTCAAAAAACAACAACTGCTCTCTGACAAGGCACTGCAGCCATCCTTCAGATTCACCACACCTCTTTCTCTCCCGTCCAATCAAATCCTTCAGAATCACCACACCTCTTTCTCTCCCGTCCAATCAAATCCTTCAGATTCACCACACCTCTTTCTCTCCCGTCCAATCAAATCCTTCAGAATCACCACACCTCTTTCTCTCCCGTCCAATCAAATCCATTAGAATCACCACACCTCTTTCTCTCCTGTCCAATCAAATCCATTAGAATTACCACACCACATTCTCTCCTGTCCAATCAAATCATTTAGATTTACCACACCACTTTCTCTCCTGTCCAATCAAATCCTTTAGATTCACCACACCACATTCTCTCCTGTCCAATCAAATCCTTTAGATTCACCACACCACTTTCTCTCCCGTCCAATCAAATCCTTTAGATTCACCACACCACTCCTATCCAATCACATGTTTCATATCATCACCACAGTATCAGTATTTACACAAAAACAATGAGCAAAACTCCATATGACCTCTGTGTCACAAATCATAAACAGAGAGATACCAACATAGTACCCATTATATAGGAATGTAGGTATGGGAGTGTGGTAGACAGACAAGAGGTGTAGAGTACAGTCGTCCCTAAGAGTAACATGAGCCTTTAAAAGACCAGTGTCCCTCCCAGGCCACCATACCGTATCGGGCAGATCACTGTAAACTCAGTTTAAACTGAAACAGTTGAACCAATGGAGACCTGGATAAGAAGTCACATGTTCAGTCATCAACTGTTTTCCCTCCATAGACCTTCTGAACAGCATGTTTCTGTCCTGTCTTCAGATGCTCTACGTAACAGACCAAACCAGTTGTTGACAGTGTTCTGAAGACTGATGTGTTTTAACCCTCTGAACATGTTCCTCTTGTGGGAATCAGAAGCACTTACAACATACTTCTATTGGTATAATTATTATACAGTGTCTTATTCAGTACAGAGTTTTAACCTGTTGGGTTGGTCACCATGTGGAAACAAATACATTGAACATCTCCCTGGGCTCTTCCTCTGTTAGACAGAAGGAGAGAGAGAGGGGGGGAGAGGGAGAGGGAGGGAGAGAGGGAGAGGGAGGGAGAGGGGAGAGGGGAGGGAGGGAGGAGAGGGAGGGGAGAGGGAGAGGGGAGGGAGGGAGAGGGAGGGAGGGAGGGGAGAGAGGGGAGGGAGGAGAGGGAGAGGGAGAGGGAGGGAGAGGAGAGGGAGAGGGAGGGAGAGAGAGGGGAGGGAGGAGAGGGGAGAGGGAGAGGAGGGAGGAGGGAGGGAGAGGGAGGGAGGGGAGGGAGGGGAGGGAGAGGGAGGGGGAGAGGGAGGAGGAGAGAGGGGGAGGGAGGAGGAGAGGAGAGAGGAGAGGGAGAGGGAAGGGAGAGAGGAGAGGGAGAGAGAGGGAGGGAGAGAGGGGGAGAGGGAGGGAGAGGGAGGGAGAGAGGGGGAGAGAGGAGAGAGGGAGAGAGAGAGGGGAGAGAGAGGGAGAGGGAAGGAGAGAGAGGGAGGGGAGAGGGGAGAGAGAGAGGGAGAGAGAGAGAGAGAGAGGGAGAGGGAGAGAGATAATTGGTGGGTGATGACAAATGCCCCTGGACACTTCTTCAGTTAGAGATAGAGGGGGGAGAGGGGGGGTGCTGTCAGCTTGGTGCCTGGCCTTAACATAGGTACAGTACAGTAAATCCAGCATACAGTAGGGCTGTACAGGGTTGAGGTTGGGGAGTGATGATGTCAGTAATCCAGCCGTTTTAGCTATCCGGACAGTATGCAGCTAGCTAAGCTAACCAATCCAGCTATCCTAGCTAAACTGACAGTATGCAGCTTGCTAAGCTAACCAATCCTGCTAGCTTAGCTAGGGGTCGGGAAAAAGACGACTGAAAGAAAACATTCTGTGCTGGGCTCTCCCGGACGTTACAAATCTGTAAGCCCACAACAGCTCACTATTTTCACAGCACTTTCGAGATTCAATGTGAATTTATAAAATTGCAATCAAGTACTGTTGAAGTGAAGCTGGACACAAAAGTCAAGATAGCTATCAGAACAAAAAATAGAATCCCCTAGTGGACCAGCAGCCACAGTTAAGAGCTAGAATCCCCTAGTGGACCAATAGCCACAGCTAAGAGCTAGAATCCCCTAGTGGACCAGCAGCCACAGCTAAGAGCTAGAATCCCCTAGTGGACCAGCAGCCACAGCTAAGAGCTAGAATCCCCTAGTGGACCAGCAGCCACAGTTAAGAGCTAGAATCCCCTAGTGGACCAATAGCCACAGCTAATCACCTAGAAAGTGGACCAGCAGTGAGAATCACCTAGTGTGGACCAGCAGACCAGCAGCTAAGAGCTAGAATCCCCTAGTGGACCAGCAGCCACAGTTAAGAGCTAGAATCCCCTAGTGGACCAGCAGCCACAGCTAATAGCTAGAATCCCCTAGGGGACCAGGAGCCACAGTTAAGAGCTAGAATCCCCTAGTGGACCAGTAGCCACAGCTAAGAGATAGAATCCCCTAGGGGACCAGCAGCCACAGCTAAGAGATAGAATCCCCTAGGGGACCAGCAGCCACAGCTAAGAGCTAGAATCCCCTAGTGGACCAGCAGCCACAGCTAAGAGCTAGAATCCCCTAGTGGACCAGCAGTTAAGAGCTAGAATCCCCTAGTAGACCAGCAGCCACAGCTAAGAGCTAGAATCCCCTAGTGGACCAGCAGCCACAGCTAAGAGCTAGAATCCCCTAGTGGACCAGCAGCCACAGCTAAGAGCTAGAATCCCCTAGTGGACCAGCAGCCACAGCTAAGAGCTAGAATCACCTAGTGGACCAGCAGCCACAGCTAAGAGCTAGAATCCGCTAGTGGACCAGCAGCCACAGCTAAGAGCTAGAATCCCCTAGTGGACCAGCAGCTAAGAGCTAGAATCCCCTAGTGGACCAGCAGCCACAGCTAAGAGCTAGAATCACCTAGGGGACCAGCAGCCACAGCTAAGAGCTAGAATCCCCTAGTGGACCAGCAGCCACAGCTAAGAGCTAGAATCCCCTAGTGGACCAGCAGCCACAGCTAAGAGCTAGAATCCCCTAGTGGACCAGCAGCTAAGAGCTAGAATCCCCTAGTGGACCAGCAGCTAAGAGCTAGAATCCCCTAGTGGACCAGCAGCCACAGCTAAGAGCTAGAATCCCCTAGTGGACCAGCAGCCACAGCTAAGAGCTAGAATCCCCTAGTGGACCAGCAGCCACAGCTAAGAGCTAGAATCCCCTAGTGGACCAGCAGCCACAGCTAAGAGCTAGAATCCCCTAGTGGACCAGCAGCCACAGCTAAGAGCTAGAATCCCCTAGTGGACCAGCAGCCACAGCTAAGAGCTAGAATCCCCTAGTGGACCAGCAGCCACAGCTAAGAGCTAGAATCCCTCCTATTGGCCCAGTAGTTGACTTGTTTTATAAAGGGAATATGTTCTTCAGGTATTGCTCAAAAGCTCCTCTTATTCCTTTACTATTCCTTCCTCAAATAGGGCACTTCTTTTGGCTCAAAGTAGTGCACTACATATGTAATAGGGAGCCATTTCAGATTTGCCCGTAACCTAAATGAGCCACCCGCTGACCAGTATCATGACACACGACAAACCAACAGGCTCAGCTTTAAACTGGTCTGTTTGGCTGAAAGACTGTCTCAACCAATCACAATCCTCAGTCAATAAATAAATAAATAAATAGATACATTATGTACAGCACGTCATCGAAGGTGAAGAAAATCAAAGTGGGGACCAGTTGATTAAAAGCCTGGCCTGTAGTGTTTGTGTGAAGCAGGAAACCAGACAGTCAGGAACTTTCAAGCTCACGACATGAATACTTAAGGTTGGAGAGGCAGTGAGGCTTTTAAAGGCAATGTTTCCGGGTTCAGGGAGATCCCACTCACGGTAAACACTACATACGGTGGCTCAATGGGATAATGCCTTTAAAAACAGAAATACCTATAACCTGCTATCGACTGGGGGGTGGCCTGTCCCTCTACCTCTATCTGTCCCTCTATCTGTACCTCTATCTGTACCTCTATCTGTACCTCTATCTCACCCATATCACCCCTGTCACCTCCACCTGAGAGCCAAGTACAGACTGTTATCTTTAGGACTGGAGCTGAAGGAATGTTACAACAGCTGTCTGCCTGGGGGTCTGGCGGTGGGATGCAGTGTTTGTGTGTGTGTGTGTGTGTGTGTGTGTGTACCCAAGCCGTACCTAAATATAGCATGAGAAAATTACCCTGTGTGGCGTAAGGAGGTGTAAGCTACGCTGCAAACTGTTACAGTCAGCTCAACCTGGATGTCATTATGAATCAACTGTTACAGTCAGCTCAACCTGGATGTCATTATGAATCAACTGTTACAGTCAGCTCAACCTGGACGTCATTATGAATCAACTGTTACAGTCAGCTCAACCTGGATGTCATTATGAATCAACTGTTACAGTCAGCTCAACCTGGACGTCATTATGAATCAACTGTTACAGTCAGCTCAACCTGGATGTCATTATGAATCAACTGTTACAGTCAGCTCAACCTGGACGTCATTATGAATCAACTGTTACAGTCAGCTCAACCTGGACGTCATTATGAATCAACTGTTACAGTCAGCTCAACCTGGATGTCATTATGAATCAACTGTTACAGTCAGCTCAACCTGGACCGTCATTATGAATCAACTGTTACAGTCAGCTCAACCTGGATGTCATTATGAATCAACTGAATCAACTGTTACAGTCAGCTCAACCTGGATGTCATTATGAATCAACTGTTACAGTCAGCTCAACCTGGATGTCATTATGAATCAACTGTTACAGTCAGCTCAACCTGGATGTCATTATGAATCAACTGTTACAGTCAGCTCAACCTGGACGTCATTATGAATCAACTGTTACAGTCAGCTCAACCTGGATGTCATTATGAATCAACTGTTACAGTCAGCTCAACCTGGATGTCATTATGAATCAACTGTTACAGTCAGCTCAACCTGGATGTCATTATGAATCAACTGTTACAGTCAGCTCAACCTGGATGTCATTATGAATCAACTGTTACAGTCAGCTCAACCTGGATGTCATTATGAATCAACTGTTACAGTCAGCTCAACCTGGACGTCATTATGAATCAACTGTTACAGTCAGCTCAACCTGGATGTCATTATGAATCAACTGTTACAGTCAGCTCAACCTGGATGTCATTATGAATCAACTGTTACAGTCAGCTCAACCTGTTACAGTCAGCTCAACCTGGACGTCATTATGAATCAAATCCTCAGAAGGAAGCAAGCTGAGGACCCCCTACCACACACACACACACACACACACACACACACACACACACACACACACACACACACACACACACACACACACACACACACACACACACACACACACACACACACACACACACACACACACACACACACACACACACAGCAGTAAGGAGAGCTGGTTCACCAGGTGAAGTTTAGAATAGAAATGAGATTATTACAAGGACTGCAAAACTTGGCCCTTTGACCGAGCCGTCATCTTGAATGAGGACCACAAAGCATGCTGGGTAAAGGGCTCAGTCGTAGTAGTGGTCAGGGTAGACGTTGCTCATATTCACAGATCTGGGATCAGCTTGCATTACCCACATCCTAACCTTAACCATTAGGGGACTCATATTCTCAGATCTAGGATCAGCTTGCTCTACCCACATCCTAACCTTGCCCATTAGGAGAAAGTCAAAATATCTGACCCTGTATCAGTTGTTAACCTGGTCTTAAATCTCCAATATAACATGAGGCCATCGTTCCCTCCCTCACCGTTGTGGAACGTCCTCAGTTTCACACACAGAGTCAGTTTGTGTTGAGTTGATTCAGAGACACAACGACCGTGTGTGTGTGTGTGTGTGTGTGTGTGTGTGTGTGTGTGTGTGTGTATTACTGTAACGGACAGTGTAAACGGAGGTACATAGCATCAAGAAGTTGAAGTAAGTCATGATGCTGGGAGGTAAAACCATGGCACAATGGATGTATATAACGGCCCTCCTCTCCCATCTAACCACTAATATTAAACTGACCACAGAATGGAATGGCAAACAGAATGGTTGGTAAGCTTAACCAATCAGCATCAGCTAGTGGATGTAAAGTGGAATAGAGTCTCTGTAGTCTCAGTCTGTCCTGACCCTGACCTCTGCAGGGTCTGATCAGGTGACCTCTGGGTAGAATCATCAGGATTGACCTTCCAAAACCCCAGTGTTTCCTGGGTAGTGTAGTTGTCCTGGTCCTGTACTGTAAAGCCTCAGACACGTGTCCTCCCTCCACACAATAATTCATTCTCAGTTGTCCTCAGATTCCCAAAATAATGTTTACAAAAATAAAATAATAGTAGTAGTAATATCAACAACAAAAAGAGAGAGATGAATCGGCATGACAACGAGCGGGCAAAGCGTGCAGCTCTGGCGCGTTATTCTACAGAGGCATTTTTCTTCTTTAGTTCTTTGCTAAGACATGGAGATGGAGGAGAGGAGAGGGTATGACGTCACCCCATTCTCACACTGAGAGACACGGAGATGGAGGAGAGGAGAGGGTATGACGTCACCCCATTCTCACACAGAGAGACACGGAGATGTCACTGTCTGGTCGTCTGGTGGAGTTCCCTTTTGTGTGTGTGTGTACAGTGTGTGTGTGTGTGTGTGTACAGTGTGAGTGTGTGTGTGTACAGTTCTGTGTGTACAGTGTGTGTGTGTGTGTGTACAGTGTGTGTGTGTTCAATGATCCTGTGCGTCCCAGACTTATCCCTTTCTCCACTTTGAGTCCATCACAGCCATGTTAAACTGTCCTATCTGGTCTGTACAGAACATCCCTCTGCGCTCACATCCCTCCAATCCAATAAATCCCCTTTTTTATTTTAAATAGTTTATCCCACTCCTGTAAACGTTCCCTGGTAGATCCTGGCTGGAGCAGAGATCCTGGCTGGAGCAGAGATCCTGGCTGGAGCAGAGATCCTGGCTGGAGCAGAGATCCTGGCTGGAGCAGAGATCCTGGCTGGAGCAGAGATCCTGGCTGGGAGCAGAGATCCTGGCTGATCCTGGCTGGAGCAGAGATCCTGGCTGGAGCAGAGATCCTGGCTGGAGCAGAGATCCTGGCTGGAGCAGAGATCCTGGCTGGAGCAGAGATCCTGGCTGGAGCAGAGATCCTGGCTGGAGCAGAGATCCTGGCTGGAGCAGAGATCCTGGCTGGAGCAGAGATCCTGGCTGGAGCAGAGATCCTGGCTGAAGCAGAGATCCTGGCTGAAGCAGAGATCCTGGCTGAAGCAGAGATCCTGGCTGGAGCAGAGATCCAAGCTGGAGCAGAGATCCTGGCTGGAGCAGAGATCCTGGCTGGAGTAGAGATCCTGGCTGGAGCAGAGATCCTGGCTGGCTCCATCGACATCGTCATCATTCCTCCTCTGCGTTCGTTGGGCTGAAGTAAGGGAGTGGTCGGTAGTTGGGGTAGTTGGGGCCGGGGATTGGTAGGCAGGTCAGTTGGTAGTTGGATAAGGTGGTAGGTTAGAGGGGGGTGTGATGGGGATCTGGAGGCGGGGGGCTACTCGATGACCATGCAGCGTGTCAGGTGTTGTGAGTAGTACTTGAAGAGTTCGGCTGTGGCTCCAGGACAGTTGGTCAACTCCAACTCCTCTAGATCCTGGATCTGGATCAAACCAGATAGACCTGTAGTGGTTAGGAGTGGACAACCTGGGGGGGCAGAGACATAGAGAGAGAGATAGAGAGAGGAGCACGAGAGAGAGAGATAGAGAGAGGTGGAGAGAGGAGCATGAGAGAGAGATAGAGAGAGAGGTGGAGAGAGGAGCACAAGAGAGAGAGATAGAGAGAGATAGAGAGAGGTGGAGAGAGGAGCACGAGAGAGAGAGATAGAGAGAGAGGTGGAGAGAGGAGCACGAGAGAGAGAGAGAGCGAGAGAGAGAGGTGGAGAGAGGAGCACGAGAGAGAGAGAGAGAGAGAGAGAGGTGGAGAGAGGAGCACGAGAGAGAGAGATAGAGCGAGAGATAGAGAGGTGGAGAGAGGAGCACGAGAGAGAGAGAGAGAGAGAGAGAGAGAGAGAGAGGTGGAGAGAGGAGCACAAGAGAGAGAGGTGGAGAGAGGAGCAGGAAGAGAGAGAGGTGGAGAGAGAGCAGAGAGAGAGAGAGAGAGAGAGAGAGGGGTGGA
>NW_024609742.1:142500-155000 GCF_018296145.1 Oncorhynchus tshawytscha
ACTGTACCTGACAGCACCAGCGCAGGTAGAGACTCCTCAAAGAAGACATGGTGGACAGGTAACCTAGACCTGTATCTGTAATCCTCACACATCTGGAGAGAGAGAGAGAAGGAGGGGGAGAGAGAGAGGGGGAGAGAGAGGGGGAGAGAGATAGAGAGAGAGAGGGAGGGGGAGAGAGAGAGAGGGGGAGAGAGAGAGAGAGGGGGAGGAGGAGAGAGAGAGAGGGGGAGATACAGAGAGAGAGTGGGGGGGAGAGAGAGAGGGGGAGAGAGAGAGGGGGAGAAAGATAGAGAGAGAGAGGGAGGGGGGAGAGAGAGAGGGGGGAGAGAGAGAGAGGGGAGAGAGAGAGGGAGGGGGAGAGAGAGGGGGGGAGAGAGAGAGGGGGGAGAGAGAGAGAGAGAGGGAGGGGGGGAGAGAGAGAGGGGGAGAGAGAGAGGGGGGGAGAGGGGGGAGGAGAGAGAGAGAGGTGGGGAGATACAGAGAGAGAGTGGGGGGAGAGAGAGAGGGGGGAGAGAGAGAGGGGGGGAGAGGAGAGAGAGAGGGGGGGGGAGATAGAGAGAGTGGGGGGAGAGAGAGGGGGGAGAGAGAGAGAGAGAGGGGGAGATAGAGAGAGTGGGGGGAGAGGAGGAGAGAGAGAGAGAGGGGGAGAGATAGAGAGAGAGAGAGTGGGGGGAGAGAGAGAGGGGGGAGAGAGACAGAGAGAGAGAGTGAACATAATGATACTTTTCATACTATACTGGTTTTCTTTCTGAAATAAGGTAGTATAGGCCTGTACTCAGCAGATCCCAGACCCCCCCACCACACACACTATACTACTACCTGCTATACTCCACACTACTATACTACACCCTATACCCTACTATAATACACACCACTATACTACACTCTACTATACTATACTCCACTCTACTATACTGTACTCTACTATACTATACCCTACTATAATACACACTACTATACTACACACACTATAATACACACTACTATACTACACTCTACTATACTATACTCCACTATACTACAATCTACTATACTGTGCTCTACTATACTATACCCCACTATAATACACACTACTATACTACTATACTATACATATAATACTACACTACTATACTACACACTACACACTACTATACTACTACTATACTATACCCTACTATAATACACCTACTACACATACTATACTACACTACTATACTACTACTATACCCTACTATACCTATACACTACTACTATACTATACTCCACTCTACTACAATCTACTATATTGTGCTCTACTATACTATACCCCACTATAATACACACTACTATACTATGCCCTACTATAATACACACTACTATACTACACACACTATAATACACACTACTATACTACACTCTACTATACAATACTCCACTATACTCTACTCTACTATACCCTACTATAATACACACTACTATACTACACACTACTATACCACACACCACTATACCACACACCACTATACCACACACCACTATACTACACTCTACTATACTGTACTCTACTATACCCTACTATAATACATACTACTATACTACACTCTACTATACTATACTATAATACACACCACTATACTACACACCACTATACCACACACCACTATACTACACTCTACTATACTGTACTCTACTATACTACACTCAACTATACTGTACTCTACTATACTACACACTACTATACTATACTCTACTACACATCACTAGACTACACACCACCATACTACACACTACTATACACTACTACACACTACTATACTACACACCACTGTACCACTATACTACACACTATTATACTACACACCACTATGCTATACTCTACTATACCACACACTGCCACTACACTATACTCTACTATACTCTGCTATACTACACACCACTATGCTATGCTCTGCTATACTACGCACTACTATACTATACTATACTACACATTACACTATACTCTACTACACTCCGCTCTCACCTGTCCAGTACCAGCTCCTCTAGTTTGTGGAGGTCACAGGCAATGTACTCCAGGGCCATGTCAGTGATGCGTGGGCACCAGGAGAGGTCCAGGCTCCGCAGCTTCCTCAGGTTCTCTGCTACCAGCTCCACCCCGTCATCAGTGATTTTAGAGCAGCCTGACAGGCTCAGAGCCGTGAGGTTGGGCAGGCTGTGGACCATGTTAACCACACCATGGTTGGTGATCTCCCAACACGAGTGGAGACGCAGCGTGTGAGTGGTGTAGCCCTGAGGGGGAGGGAGGGTGGGAGGGAGGGGGGGGAGGGGGGAGGGAGGGAGGGAGGGGGAGGGAGCAAGGACAAGAGACAGAGAGAGAGAGAGAGAGAGAGAGAGAGAGAGAGAGAGAGAGAGAGAGAATGAGGTTTAGGATTATATCTCTGAACTCATCATGAGAGGACCACAGTAATCTGAACTCATCATGAGAGGACCACAGTAATCTGAACTCATCATGAGAGGACCACCGTAATGACCACAGTAATCTGAACTCATCATGAACGGACCACAGTAATCTGAACTCATCATGAGCCTTTCAGTGACCCCTCTCTTGACAGTGAAGGAAAAACAGGTTCATTTCCTGCAGTTCTACACATTTTGCCACGAAGCGGAGAGAAGACTTTCCAATTTTATAACTAATTTCATGCAATTCTACTCATTTTTTTACATTACATTAATGATCAATGGGGGCCCCTCCGGCCGGTAGGGGAACTGATCTGCAGGCCTACAGAGAGGACGGAGAGATGGGGAAGGGAAGACGTGTGTGTGTGTGTACCAGTACCTGCGTGCTCTCTATAACAAAAAACCTACCAAAAACCTACCTGTTTGGCTGTGAAGTAAGCCATGGCTGTGTCGGTTACGTGGTAGGCCTGCAGGCTGAGCTCTGACAGGTTGGGCAGTAGCTGTGAGATGGCAGCGATGGCGTCGTCTGCTACGTTGATACAGTCGCTGACGCTGAGCGAGGTGAGCCGTGCGTTCAGGCTGGACCACAGACCGGCCTCCGTGAAGTCATTACAACCGGCCAACTCCAGGTGCATCAGACCCTGCATCTGTTCCAGCATCACCTACACACACACCAGAGAACACACACTGAGATTACACATTACACACACCGCTATCCAGCATCACCTACACACACACCAGAGAACACACACTGAGATTACACATTACACACACCGCTATCCAGCATCACCTACACACACACCACAGAGAACACACTGAGATGACACAATACACACACACCGCTATCCAGCATCACCTACACACACACCAGAGAACACACACTGAGATTACACATTACACACACCGCTATCCAGCATCACCTACACACACACCAGAGACAACACACTGAGATTACACAATACACACACCTATCCAGCATCACCTACACACACCCCTATCCAGCATCACCTACACACACACCAGAGACAACACACTGAGATTACACAATACACACACCGCTATCCAGCATCACCTACACACTATCCAGCATCACCTATCCAGCATCACCTACACACACACAGAGACAACACACTATCCAGCATCACCTACACACACCCCTATCCAGCATCACCTACACACACCCCTATCCAGCATCACCTACACACACATCCAGCATCACCACACACACTGATCCAGCATTACACAACACACCAGACAACACACTGAAATTACACAATACACACAGCTATCCAGCATCACCTACACACACCCCTATCCAGCATCACCTACACACACACCAGACAACACACTGAGATTACACAATACACACACCGCTATCCAGCATCACCTACACACACCCCTATCCAGCATCACCTACACACACCAGACAACACACTGAAATTACACAATACACACACCGCTATCCAGCATCACCTACACACACCCCTATCCAGCATCACCTACACACACCGCTATCCAGCATCACCTACACACACACCAGACAACACACTGAGATTACACAATACAAAGGTAATTTCCGATTGAGCCGACAAAATGCTGTGTTTATCTGTGAATGCAGTCTCTGCTAAAGTGGGAACATTACCTTTAAATGGTGCACAGTGGACAAAGTGCAATCGGGGATTGAATCCTAAGCCTAAGTGAGTCAACTCAATGACTGTTTATCCTCCTACGGTCATATTCAAACTACGGACCAGGAGCCTCATCCGGTACCATACTTCCTGTGACTCTGAACGTCAGCTCATCTCATCGACAACACAACTTCCTGTGACTCTGAACGTCAGCTCATCTCATCGACAACACAACTTCCTGTGACTCTGAACGTCAGCTCATCTCATCGACAACACAACTTCCTGTGACTCTGAACGTCAGCTCATCTCATCGACAACACAACTTCCTGTGACTCTGAACGTCAGCTCATCTCATCGACAACACAACTTCCTGTGACTCTGAACGTCAGCTCATCTCATCGACAACACAACTTCCTGTGACTCTGAACGTCAGCTCATCTCATCGACAACACAACTTCCTGTGACTCTGAACGTCAGCTCATCTCTGTGACAGCTCACACAACTTCCTGTGACTCTGAACGTCAGCTCATCTCATCGACAACACAACTTCCTGTGACTCTGAACGTCAGCTCATCTCATCGACAACACAACTTCCTGTGACTCTGAACGTCAGCTCATCTCATCAACAACACAACTTCCTGTGACTCTGAACGTCAGCTCATCTCATCGACAACACAACTTCCTGTGACTCTGAACGTCAGCTCATCTCATCAACAACACAAAAACAACAAAAATCTCAAAATATTCCGACAATAAAGTGCACAATATACTGTAAGGCCGACATGTTCCCCTTTCACAAAGACCTCTGCACTATGAACTAACTCAGAGGCAACCTTCTAAATAACAATACTCCAATACTGAACCTCACAATTGTGTTGAATGTGGCCTGTTAAATCGCACTGTAACTAAATCTTCGGTTTTAACAAAAACATAAATCACGCAGCAGATTACAGTGGGGCAAAAAGGTATTTAGTCAGCCACCAATTGTGCTAGTTCTCCGACTTAAAAAGATGAGAGAGGCCTGTAATTTTCATCATAGGTACACTTCAACTATGACAGACAAAATGAGAAAGGAAATCCAGAAAATCACATTGTAGGATTTTTAATGAATTTATTAATGAACAACACCACCACAGTAGTCCATACTCACAACACCACCACAGTAGTCCATACTCACAACAACACCACAGTAGTCCATACTCACAACAACATCACAGTAGTCCATACTCACAACACCACAGTAGTCCATACTCACAACATCACAGTAGTCCATACTCACAACACCACAGTAGTCCATACTCACAACACCAACACAGTAGTCCATACTCACAACACCACCACAGTAGTCCATACTCACAACACCACCACAGTAGTCCATACTCACAACACCACCACAGTAGTCCATACTCACAACACCACCACAGAAGTCCATATTCACAACACCACAGTAGTCCATACTCACAACACCACCACAGTAGTCCATACTCACAACAACACCACAGTAGTCCATACTCACAACACCACCACAGTAGTCCATACTCACAACAACACCACAGTAGTCCATACTCACAACAACACCACAGTAGTCCATACTCACAACAACACCACAGTAGTCCATACTCACAACAACACCACAGTAGTCCATACTCACAACACCACCACAGTAGTCCATACTCACAACACCACCACAGTAGTCCATACTCACAACACCACCACAGTAGTCCATACTCACAACACCACCACAGTAGTCCATACTCACAACAACACCACAGTAGTCCATACTCACAACACCACAGTAGTCCATACTCACAACAACACCACAGTAGTCCATACTCACAACACCACCACAGTAGTCCATACTCACAACACCACCACAGTAGTCCATACTCACAACACCACCACAGTAGTCCATACTCACAACACCACAGTAGTCCATACTCACAACACCATCACAGTAGTCCATACTCACAACACCACAGTAGTCCATACTCACAACACCACCACAGTAGTCCATACTCACAACACCACCACAGTAGTCCATACTCACAACACACCACAGTAGTCCATATTCACAACAACACCACAGTAGTCCATACTCACAACACCACCACAGTAGTCCATACTCACAACACACCACAGTAGTCCATATTCACAACAACACCACAGTAGTCCATACTCACAACACCACCACAGTAGTCCATACTCACACAACACCACAGTAGTCCATACTAGTCCACTCACAACACCACAGTAGTCCATACTCACAACAACACCACAGTAGTCCATACTCACAACAACACCACAGTAGTCCATACTCACAACATCACAGTAGTCCATACTCACAACACACCACAGTAGTCCATACTCACAACACTCACAGTAGTCCACCACCACAGTAGTCCATACTCACAACACCACCACAGTAGTCCATACTCACAACACCACCAACAGTAGTCCATATTCACAACACCACCACAGTAGTCCACATTCACAACACCACAGTAGTCCACATTCACAACAACACCACAGTAGTCCATACTCACAGAAACACAGTAGTCCATACTCACAACACCACAGTAGTCCATACTCACAACACCACCACAGTAGTCCATACTCACAACACCACCACAGTAGTCCATACTCACAACAACACCACAGTAGTCCATATTCCACAACACCACAGTAGTCCATATTCACAGTAGTCCATACTCACAACACCACAGTAGTCCATACTCACAACACCACCACAGTAGTCCATACTCACAACACCACCACAGTAGTCCATACTCACAACAACACCACAGTAGTCCATACTCACAACACCACAGTAGTCCATATCAACAACACCACAGTAGTCCATACAACACCACAGTAGTCCATATTCACAACACCACCACAGTAGTCCATAATCACAACACCACCACAGTAGTCCACAATCACAACACCACAGTAGTCCATACTCAACACCACCACAGTAGTCCATACTCACAACACCACCACAGTAGTCCATACTCACAACACCACAGTAGTCCATACTCACAACACCACCACAGTAGTCCATACTCACAACACCACCACAGTAGTCCATACTCACAACAACACCACAGTAGTCCATACTCACAACACCACCACAGTAGTCCATACTCACAACACCACAGTAGTCCATACTCACAACACCACCACAGTAGTCCATACTCACACACCACACACCATACTCACAACACCACCACAGTAGTCCATACTCACACCACCACAGTAGTCCATACTAACACCACCACAGTAGTCCATACTCACAACACCACAGTAGTCCATACTCACAACACCACAGTAGTCCATACTCACAACACCACCACAGTAGTCCATACTCACAACACCACCACAGTAGTCCATACTCACAACACCACAGTAGTCCATACTCACAACACCACAGTAGTCCATACTCACAACACCACAGTAGTCCATATTCACAACACCACAGTAGTCCATATTCACAACAACACCACAGTAGTCCATACTCACAACACCACCACAGTAGTCCATACTCACAACACCACAGTAGTCCATACTCACAACACCACAGTAGTCCATATTCACAACAACACCACAGTAGTCCATACTCACAACACCACCACAGTAGTCCATACTCACAACAACACCACAGTAGTCCATACTCACAACACCACAGTAGTCCATACTCATAACACCACAGTAGTCCATATTCACAACACCACAGTAGTCCATATTCACAACACCACCACAGTAGTCCATACTCACAACACCACCACAGTAGTCCATACTCACAACACCACAGTAGTCCATGCTAACAACATCACAGTAGTCCATACTCACAACAACACAGTAGTCCATATTCACAACACCACCACAGTAGTCCATACTCACAACACCACCACAGTAGTCCATACTCACAACACCACAGTAGTCCATGCTAACAACACCACAGTAGTCCATACTCACAACACCACAGTAGTCCATATTCACAACACCACCACAGTAGTCCATACTCACAACACCACAGTAGTCCATACTCACAACACCACCACAGTAGTCCATACTCACAACACCACAGTAGTCCATACTCACAACACCACCACAGTAGTCCATACTCACAACACCACCACAGTAGTACATACTCACAACACCACCACAGTAGTCCATATTCACAACACCACCACCACAGACAAGCAGGGTGGATTGTTGACTATGGAATGCCAAGTCACTGTACCAAACCTTTTCTCCCTCGGTGATGCTGTGTTTACATAGACGATCAGAAACTCAGCTATGCTATTGTTATTATAATAGACAATGGTTGGATTGCATCTTACAGCACACTGCACTCCTGTGACATCTCACGTTTCACAGAGACTCATGTTCATTCTACTCACTCTATCGATTGTTTACCTGCTGGGGATAAACATTCCACAGATCTAGGACCAGCTCACCAGCCTCAAACACTAACCTTAACCATTCTAATAGAATATCTCTCCTCTCTCTGTCCCATGATCATGTGACCAGTGAGCAAGGTCATGTGATGCGACATTCCACATTCCATGTGATCCCTGGTGACCTAGTTGACATGGTGCCCAGCTACAGCAGAATCCAGCTCGCCCGGTGACTGTTACTAGGTTACGCAGCGGTGGGGTGGCAGGCTTTCCTGAGTTCAGGGAGTGCATTGTGTTGATATTGATGCTGAGGATTAACAAAAGTAACACGTTACATTACTATAAAGTATTGTGTTATATTACTATAAAGTATTGTGTTATATTACTATAAAGTATTGTGTTATATTACTATAAAGTATTGTGTTATATTACTATAAAGTATTGTGTTATATTACTATAAAGTATTGTGTTATATTACTATAAAGTATTGTGTTATATTACTATAAAGTAATGTGTTATATTACTATAAAGTATTGTGTTATATTACTATAAAGTATTGTGTTATATTACTATAAAGTATTGTGTTATATTACTATAAAGTATTGTGTTATATTACTATAAAGTAAGGTGTTATATTACTAGAAAGTATTGTGTTATATTACTATAAAGTATTGTGTTATATTACTATAAAGTATTGTGTTATATTACTATAAAGTATTGTGTTATATTACTATAAAGTAAGGTGTTATATTACTGTAAAGACACCCTATTCCTATATGACACTACTTCTGTCCAGGGTCCGTAGGGATTCACAGCATCACTGTAGGACAGCAATGAGATTGATACCATCTCCACAGTAAGCCTGTTTAAACCCTTGACTGTAGGACTAATGGAAGCTCCATCTACTGTAGGACTAATGGAAGCTCCATCTACTGTAGGACTAATGGAAGCTCCATCTACTGTAGGACTAATGGAAGCTACATCTACTGTAGGACTAATGGAAGCTACATGTACTGTAGGACTAATGGAAGCTACATCTACTGTAGGACTAATGGAAGCTACATCTACTGTAGGAATAATGGAAGCTCAATCTACTGTAGGACTAATGGAAGCTCCATCTACTGTAGGACTAATGGAAGCTACATCTACTGTAGGACTAATGGAAGCTACATGTACTGTAGGACTAATGGAAGCTACATGTACTGTAGGACTAATGGAAGCTACATCTACTGTAGGACTAATGGAAGCTACATCTACTGTAGGACTAATGGAAGCTACATCTACTGTAGGACTAATGGAAGCTACATGTACTGTAGGACTAATGGAAGCTACATGTACTGTAGGACTAATGGAAGCTACATGTACTGTAGGACTAATGGAAGCTACATGTACTGTAGGACTAATGGAAGCTACATGTACTGTAGGACTAATGGAAGCTACATGTACTGTAGGACTAATGGAAGCTACATCTACTGTAGGACTAATGGAAGCTACATCTACTGTAGGACTAATGGAAGCTACATCTACTGTAGGACTAATGGAAGCTACAACTACTGTAGGACTAATGGAAGCTACATCTACTGTAGGACTAATGGAAGCTACATCTACTGTAGGACTAATGGAAGCTACAACTACTGTAGGACTAATGGAAGCTACATCTACTGTAGGACTAATGGAAGCTACATCTACTGTAGGACTAATGGAAGCTCAATCTACTGTAGGACTAATGGAAGCTACATCTACTGTAGGACTAATGGAAGCTACATGTACTGTAGGACTAATGGAAGCCACATGTGCTGTAGGACACATTGAGTACACATTGTTGATTCCCGCTGGGGTCATCCATATGAAATTGCATGCACACACTACACGCTTTTATCCTCATGGTCTCTCTGACGTTTCACAGTTTTACTGTAGCCCTGAACTAGCTCACCTGATTGAAGTAGTCAAGGGCTTGATGATTAGTTGATGATTAGTTGACCAGTTGAATCAGCTGCTAGCTGTGGAATAGTTTAAATCCATGGACAGGCTTGTCCCCAAGGAGAGGTTGGAGAAAGGCTGTGCTAAATGGCATGTTTGTGTCCACATGACTGTAACTATATAAGAACCTCCGTGCCCGGCATCCTATCCCCAGCTTCCCTACCCTACCACCAGGACCCCCTCAAGCCCCTGGACCACAGCCCCCTGATGGCCCTCAACCCCTGGACCACAGCCCCCTGACGGCCCTCAACCCCCTGGGACCCTTGCCCACCGCAGCTTCTCTCCTGGGTCCAGACCTGGACCACAGCCCCCCTGACGGCCCTCAACAGCCCCCTGGGACCCTTGCCCACCACAGCTTCTCTCCTGGGACCCTTGCCCACCACAGCTTCTCTGCTGGGACCCTTGCCCACCACAGCTTCTCTCCTGGGTCCAGACCTGGAGTCACAGCCCCCTGACGGCCCTCAACCCCCTGGGACCCTTGCCCACCACAGCTTCTCTCCTGGGACCCTTGCCCACCACAGCTTCTCTCCTGGGACCCTTGCCTACCACAGCTTCTCTCCTGGAACCCTTGCCCACCACAGCTTCTCTCCTGGGACCCTTGCCTACCACAGCTTCTCTCCTGGGACACTTGCCCACCACAGCTTCTCTCCTGGGACCCTTGCCCACCACAGCTTCTCTCCTGGGACCCTTGCCTACCACAGCTTCTCTCCTGGGACCCTTGCCCACCACAGCTTCTCTCCTGGGTCCAGACCTGGACCACAGCCCGCTGACAGTAAATACAGTGGGGCAAAAAAGTATTTAGTCAGCCACCAATTGTGCAAGTTCTCCCACTTAAAAAGATGAGAGAGGCCTGTCATTTTCATCATGGGTACACTTCAACTATGACAGACAAAATGAGGGGAAAAAATCCAGAAAACCACATTGTAGGATTTTTTAAATTAATTTATTTGTACCTATGATGAAAATTACAGGCCTCTCTCATCTTTTTAAGTGGGAGAACTTGCACAATTGGTGGCTGACTAAAATATTTTTTTTGCCCCACTATATATATATATATATATATATATATGACAATGACTCACCTCCAGGCCTGCGTCTGTGATGGTGGACCTCTTCAGACTGACCGACTTCACCCCCTTCTTGGATAAGGGGTAGTTATCAATGAACTCACAGATGTCCAGGTCTGAAACTCCCACCAGACAGAACGCCTGGAACCCTCTGAGAGCGAAGGCCTGCAGGCTGACAAACTCCTTGTCTCCGCCAGGGAGCAGGGCGTACAGCTCCTTGGCGTGGAGGATGGGCGTGACCCCCTCCCAGAACTTAGACTGGTACAGCACTTTCCTCCAGGTCCTACACACCTGGGCCAGGACACACTTCTCAGCCGTGGTGAAGTACCACAGCAGCCTGTTGAGCAGCTTCTCATCCAGGACCAGCTGGCGCTCCAGGGGCGGCAGAAGGGCCAGAGGCAGGGTGAGGGGAAGGTGAGGTTTGGGGAAGGTGAGGGGGACCTGGCGCAGCGGGGGTTTGAGGGCCGTCAGGGGGCTGTGGTCCAGGTCTGGACCCAGGGGGTTGAGGGGGTCCAGGTGGTAGGGTAGGGAAGGCGGGGGTAGGATGCCGGGCACGGAGGAGGACTGGCACAGGCGGTTCTTGGCGGCGGGCGTGCCCTTGGTGATGCTGGCGCTGCCCAGACCGTTGGGCTGAGGGGGGAGCTTGACCATGCCGTTCCTCGGGACACACGGAGACTTCAGCTCGCTGGGGGTCGACATGTTCAACATTGGGAACCTAGGAGGAGGAGGGAGATTTAATACATGGTAAACATTGGATCAGAGAGAGAGGGGGAGGGGTAGTGATCTGGCCCTCATACCATCATTGGCTACCTAATCATCCCCGGCCTCCAATTGGCTCATTCATCTCATTCATCTCCCATTCCACTATTCACCAGGTTGTTGCTGTGAATGAGAATGTCTTCTCAGTCAACTTACCTGGTTAAATAAAAATCTATTTAACACCTTGTCTATGGACCTGCCTGTCTGTCACTCAAGGGACTGAGTAGATAAACACCACTGGGCAGTTCTTA
>NW_024609742.1:157500-165000 GCF_018296145.1 Oncorhynchus tshawytscha
CCTACACTGCACTGAACGACTCATAACCCTAACCTATACTGAACGACTCATAACCCTAACCTATACTGAACGACTCATAACCCTAACCTACACTGCACTGAATGACTCATAACCCTAACCTATACTGCACTGAACGACTCATAACCCTAACCTATACCGAACGACACATAACCCTAACCTATACTGAACGACTCATAACCCTAACCTATACTGCACTGAACGACTCATAACCCTAACCTATACTGAACGACTCATAACCCTAACCTATACTGCACTGAACGACTCATAACCCTAACCTGTACTGCACTGAACGACTCATAACCCTAACCTACACTGAACGACTCATAACCCTAATCTATACTGAACGACTCATAACCCTAACCTATACTGAACGACTCATAACCCTAACCTATACTGCACTAAACGACTCATAACCCTGACCTACACTGAACGACTCATAACCCTAACCTATACTGCACTGAACGACTCATAACCCTGACCTACACTGAACGACTCATAACCCTAACCTATACTGCACTGAACGACTCATAACCCTAACCTATACTGCACTGAACGACTCATAACCCTAACCTATACTGAACGACTCATAACCCTAACCTATACTGCACTGAACGACTCATAACCCTAACCTATACTGCACTGAACGACTCATAACCCTAACCTATACTGCACTGAACGACTCATAACCCTAACCTAAACTGCACTGTGGTCTAACATGAAGATACATCCGTCCAACTGTACACAAGGTCCAACAGAAATGTGACTTTCCTTTAGCCTACCATTCCCTCTGAAAGACACATAGGCCTACAGCCTACTAATAATGATTGCCATTGCCTCTATTTGACTGTCTGGCAAAAATAAGCCTAAATTTTCTGTTAAAAGCCTGCCTGCCAGTCTAGCTGCCTGTCTGGCCTGTACATGTAGGCATACAGCCAAATACAATATGCTTTTCATTGGCATTGCTACGGCCTGCAACATGTATCACACCACAATAACTAACTACATGTTTACCAGCAAGGGAAGTGAACGATTTGGATCCACAGAGTAGATCTATTACTGTCTATCAACTCATAACACAGAGTAGATCTATTACTGACTATCAACTCATAACACAGAGTAGATCTATTACTGACTATCAACTCATAACACAGAGTAGATCTATTACTGACTATCAACTCATAACACAGAGTAGATCTATTACTGACTATCAACTCATAACACAGAGTAGATCTATTACTGTCTATCAACTCATAACACAGAGTAGATCTATTACTGACTATCAACTCATAACACATCTCAAACACAGAGTAGATCTATTACTGAGTATCAACTCATAACACATCTCAAACACAGAGTAGATCTATTACTGAGTATCAACTCATAACACATCTCAAACACAGAGTAGATCTATTAATGTCTATCAACTCATAACACAGAGTAGATCTATTACTGACTATCAACTCATAACACAGAGTAGATCTATTACTGTCTATCAACTCATTACAGAGTAGATCTATTACTGTCTATCAACTCATAACACAGAGTAGAGATCTCAACTTACTGATCTATTACTGACTATCAACTATCAACTCATAACACATCTCAAACACAGAGTAGATCTATTACTGAGTATCAACTCATAACACATCTCAAACACAGAGTAGATCTATTACTGTCTATCAACTCATAACACAGAGTAGATCTATTACTGTCTATCAACTCATAACACAGAGTAGATCTATTACTGACTATCAACTCATAACACATCTCAAACACAGAGTAGATCTATTACTGAGTATCAACTCATAACACATCTCAAACACAGAGTAGATCTATTACTGTCTATCAACTCATAACACAGAGTAGATCTATTACTGACTATCAACTCATAACACAGAGTAGATCTATTACTGACTATCAACTCATAACACAGAGTAGATCTATTACTGACTATCAACTCATAACACAGAGTAGATCTATTACTGACTATCAACTCATAACACAGAGTAGATCTATTACTGACTATCAACTCATAACACAGAGTAGATCTATTACTTAGTATCAACTCATAACACATCTCAAACACAGAGTAGATGTATTACTGTCTATCAACTCATAACACAGAGTAGATATCTTACTGACTATCAACTCATAACACAGAGTAGATCTATTAATTAGTATCAACTCATAACACATCTCAAACACAGAGTAGATCTATTACTGTCAATCAACTCATAACACAGAGTAGATCTATTACTTAGTATCAACTCATAACACATCTCAAACAGAGTAGATCTATTACTGTCTATCAACTCATAACACAGAGTAGATCTATTACTGTCTATCAACTCATAACACAGAGTAGATCTATTACTGTCTATCAACTCATAACACAGAGTAGATCTATTACTGTCTATCAACTCATAACACAGAGTAGATCTATTACTGACTATCAACTCATAACACATCTCAAACACAGAGTAGATCTATTACTGTCTATCAACTCATAACACAGAGTAGATCTATTACTTAGTATCAACTCATAACACATCTCAAACACAGAGTAGTTCTATTACTGTCTATCAACTCATAACACAGAGTAGATCTATTACTGACTATCAACTAATAACACAGAGTAGATATCTTACTGACTATCAACTCATAACACAGAGTAGATCTATTACTGACTATCAACTCAAAACACAGAGTAGATCTATTACTGACTATCAACTCATAACACAGAGTAGATCTATTACTGACTATCAACTCATAACACAGAGTAGATCTATTACTGAATATCAACTCATAACACAGAGTAGATCTATTACTGACTATCAACTCATAACACAGAGTAGATCTATTACTTAGTATCAACTCATAACACATCTCAAACACAGAGTAGATCTATAACTGAGTATCAACTCATAACACATCTCAAACACAGAATAGATCTATTACTGACTATTAACTCATAACACATCTCAAAACACAGAGTAGATCTATTAATGACTATCAACTCATAACACAGAGTAGATCTATTACTGACTATCAACTCATAACACAGAGTAGATCTATTACTGACTATCAACTCATAACACAGAGTAGATCTATTACTGACTATCAACTCATAACACAGAGTAGATCTATTACTGAGTATCAACTCATAACACAGAGTAGATCTATTACTGACTATCAACTCATAACACAGAGTAGATCTATTACTGACTATCAACTCATAACACATCTCAAAACACAGAGTAGATATATTACTGACTATCAACTCATAACACAGAGTAGATCTATTACTGAGTATCAACTCATAACACAGAGTAGATCTATTACTTAGTATCAACTCATAACACATCTCAAACACAGAGTAGATCTATTACTGTCAATCAACTCATAACACAGAGTAGATCTATTACTTAGTATCAACTCATAACACATCTCAAACAGAGTAGATCTATTACTGTCTATCAACTCATAACACAGAGTAGATCTATTACTGTCTATCAACTCATAACACAGAGTAGATCTATTACTGTCTATCAACTCATAACACAGAGTAGATCTATTACTGTCTATCAACTCATAACACAGAGTAGATCTATTACTGTCTATCAACTCATAACACAGAGTAGATCTATTACTGACTATCAACTCATAACACATCTCAAACACAGAGTAGATCTATTCAACTCATGTAGATCTATTACTATCAACTCATAACACAGAGTAGATCTATTACTTAGTATCAACTCATAACACATCTCAAACACAGAGTAGATCTATTACTGTCTATCAACTCATAACACAGAGTAGATCTATTACTGACTATGAGTAGATCTATTACTGACTATGCAACTAATAACACAGAGTAGATATCTTACTGACTATCAACTCAAACACAGAGTAGATCTATTACTGACTATCAACTCAAAACACAGAGTAGATCTATTACTGATATCAACTCATAACACAGAGTAGATCTATTAATGACTATCAACTCATAACACAGAGTAGATCTATTACTGACTATCAACTCATAACACAGAGTAGATCTATTACTGACTATCAACTCATAACACAGAGTAGATCTATTACTGACTATCAACTCATAACACAGAGTAGATCTATTACTGAGTATCAACTCATAACACATCTCAAAACACAGAGTAGATATATTACTGACTATCAACTCATAACACAGAGTAGATCTATTACTGAGTATCAACTCATAACACAGAGTAGATCTATTACTGAGTATCAACTCATAACACGGAGTAGATATATTACTGAGTATCAACTCATAACACATCTCAAAACACAGAGTAGATATATTACTGACTATCAACTCATAACACAGAGTAGATCTATTACTGACTATCAACTCATAACACAGAGTAGATCTATTACTGACTATCAACTCATAACACAGAGTAGATATATTACTGAGTATCAACTCATAACACAGAGTAGATCTATTACTGAATATCAACTCATAACACAGAGTAGATCTATTACTGAGTATCAACTCATAACACATCTCAAAACACAGAGTAGATCTATTACTGAGTATCAACTCATAACACATCTCAAACACAGAGTAGATCTATTACTGACTATCAACTCATAACACAGAGTAGATATATTACTGAGTATCAACTCATAACACATCTCAAAACACAGAGTAGATCTATTACTGACTATCAACTCATAATACAGAGTAGATCTATTACTGAGTATCAACTCATAACACAGAGTAGATCTATTACTGACTATCAAGTCATAACACAGAGTAGATCTATTACTGACTATCAACTCATAACACAGAGTAGATATATTACTGAGTATCAACTCATAACACATCTCAAAACACAGAGTAGATCTATTACTTCTCCCGCCAGGAGCCTCCCATACCTTGTCTTGTAGAGCCTTGTCTTGTCAACATCAACTCATAACACATAGTAGATCTATTACTGAGTATCAACTCATAACACATCTCAAACACAGAGTAGGTCTATTACTGAGTATCAACTCATAACACATCTCAAACACAGAGTAGATCTATTACTGACTATCAACTCATACACAGAGTAGATATATTACTGAGTATCAACTCATAACACATCTCAAACACAGAGTAGATCTATTACTGAGTATCAACTCATAACACATCTCAAACACAGAGTAGATCTATTTCTGACTATCAACTCATAACACAGAGTAGATATATTACTGACTATCAACTCATAACACATCTCAAACACAGAGTAGATCTATTACTGAGTATCAACTCATAACCCATCTCAAACAAAGCACATACCTGTAGCAATGCCTTCTCCTTTCATGTTAGTGTTGCTTAAAAGCAAGGACACACAAAACATTCAGTTCAGCTTTCAATAGAGGGAGGTCTCTCTCTCTGTCTCTCTCTGTCTCTCTCTGTCCCTTTCTCTAACTCTGTCTCTCTGTCTCTGTCTCTCTCTGTCCCCTTCTCTAACTCTGTCTCTCTCTCTGTCCCTTTCAATTCAATTCAATTCAAGGGCTTTATTGGCATGGGAAACATGTGTTAACATTGCCAAAGCAAGTGAGGTAGATAATATATAAAGTGAATATATAAAGTGAGATAAACAATAAAAAACTAACAGTAAACATTACACATACAGAAGTTTCAAAACAGTAAAGACATTACAATTGTCATATTATATATATACAGTGTTTTAACAATGTACAAATAGTTAAAGGACACAAGATAAAATAAATAAGCATAAATATGTATTTACAATGGTGTTTGTTCTTCACTGGTTGCCCTTTTCTCGTGGCAACAGGTCACAAATCTTGCTGCTGTGATGGCACACCGGAATTTCACCCAGTAGATATGGGAGTTTATCAAAATTGGATTTGTTTTCGAATTCTTTGTGGATCTGTGTAATCTGAGGGAAATATGTCTCTCTAATATGGTCATACATTGGGCAGGAGGTTAGGAAGTGCAGTTCAGTTTCCACCTCATTTGGTGGGCAGTGTGCACATAGCCTGTCTTCTCTTGAGAGCCATGTCTGCCTACGGCGGCCTTTCTCAATAGCAAGGCTATGCTCACTGAGTCTGTACATAGTCAAAGCTTTCCTTAATTTTGGGTCAGTCACAGTGGTCAGATATTCTGTCTCTGTGTACTCTCTGTGTAGGGCCAAATAGCATTCTAGTTTGCTCTGTTTTTTTGTTAATTCTTTCCAATGTGTCAAGTAATTATCTTTTTGTTTTCTCATGATTTGGTTGGGTCTAATTGTGCTGCTGTCCTGGGGCTCTGTGGGGTGTGTTTGTGTTTGTGAACAGAGCCCCAGGACCAGCTTGCTTAGGGGACTTTCTCTAACTCTGTCTCTCTGTCCCTTTCTCTAACTCTGTCTCTCTCTCTCTCTCTCTCTCTCTGTCTTTCTCTCTCTGTCCGTTTCACTAACTCTCTGTCTCTCTCTCTGTCTCTCTCTCTAACTCTCTGTCTCTCTCTGTCTCTCTCTGTCTCTCTCTCTGTCCATTTCTCTAACTCTCTGTCCCTTTCTCTATCTGTCTCTCTCTGTCTCTCTCTGTCCATTTCTCTAACTCCCTGTCTCTGTCTCTGTCTCTCTCTGTCCCTTTCAATTCAATTCAATTCAATCTGTCTCTCTCTCTGTCCCGTTCTCTTGTCTTGTCCCGGCCAGGAGCCCTGTCTTGTCCCAGCCAGGAGCCTCATAGGAGCAGGAGCCTTGTCTTGTCCCAGCCAGGAGCCTCATAGGAGCAGGAGCCTTGTCTTGTCCCAGCCAGGAGCCTCATAGGAGCAGGAGCCTTGTCTTGTCCCAGCCAGGAGCCTCATAGGAGCAGGAGCCTTGTCTTGTCCCAGCCAGGAGCCTCATAGGAGCAGGAGCCTTGTCTTGTCCCAGCCAGGAGCCTTGTCTTGTCCCAGCCAGGAGCCTCTCCTGTTTCTGCAGCGTGATGCAGCATGATGTAAAAGCCACCGGGACGCTAGTCTGTCACAAAGACCCAGATACAGTCTATCTCCTTAATGCTGAGGGCCAAGCGGAGAGGTCCCACTTTCACAGACTTCGGGATGACTTAGCCGGGAATCTAACTCCCAACCTTCCAATCTCAGGGTGGACACTCTAACCACAAGGCTGCTGAGCTGGTGTAGCACTGTACATATAACTCAGCTGTAAAATAGATCTGTCACACACACACACACACACACACACACACACACACACACACACACACACACACACACACACACACACACACACACACACACACACACACTCTCTGCACTAACCCCCTCCTCCTGTTCAGCTGCTTGTGGCTCCCAGGATGTTAAAATAGCTCCTTCTGCTCTCTGAGTGCAAAGCTTGAAGTGAGACTAACAGCAGTGACAGCCCACATGGTCCTTACCACCACCACCACCCACACACACACACACACACACACACACACACACACACACACACACACACACACCAC
>NW_024609742.1:170000-197500 GCF_018296145.1 Oncorhynchus tshawytscha
GAGGAGAGATCAGAGTTGTGGAATACAGAGAGAGAGAAGGAGAGAGATCAGAGTTGTGGAGTACAGAGAGAGAGAAGGAGAGAGATCAGAGTTGTGGAGTACAGAGAGACAGAAGGAGAGAGATCAGAGTTGTGGAGTACAGAGAGAGAAGGAGAGAGATCAGAGTTGTGGAGTACAGAGACAGAAGGAGAGAGAAGGAGAGAGATCAGAGTTGTGAAGTACAGAGACAGAAGATGAGAGAAGGAGAGAGATCAGAGTTGTGAAGTACAGAGAGACAGAAGGAGAGAGATCAGAGTTGTGGAATACAGAGACAGCAGCACCTAGATCTTATGCACAGATTCTGTCAGACCTGGGCCCTGACAGTAAATCTCTGTAAGACCAAAATAATGGTGTTCCAAAAAAGGTCCAGTCGCCAGGACCACAAATACAAATTCCATCTAGACACTGTTGCCCTAGAGCACACAAAAAACTATACATACCTTGGCCTAAACATCAGCGCCACAGGTAACTTCCACAAAGCTGTGAACGATCTGAGAGACAAGGCAAGAAGGGCATTCTATGCCATCAAAAGGAACATAAATTTCAACATACCAATTAGGATCTGGCTAAAAATACTTGAATCAGTCATAGAGCCCATTGCCCTTATGGTTGTGAGGTCTGGGGTCCGCTCACCAACCAAGACTTCACAAAATGGGACAAACACCAAATTGAGACTCTGCACGCAGAATTCTGCAAAAATATCCTCCGTGTACAACGTAGAACACCAAATAATGCATGCAGAGCAGAATTAGGCCAATACCCACTAATTATCAAAATCCAGAAAAGAGCTGTTAAATTCTATAACCACCTAAAAGGAAGCGATTCCCAAACCTTCCACAACAAAGCCATCACCTACAGAGAGATGAACCTGGAGAAGAGTCCCCTAAGCAAGCTGGTCCTGGGGCTCTGTTCACAAACACACCCTACAGAGTCCCAGGACAGCAGCACAATTAGACCCAACCAAATCATGAGAAAACAAAAAGATAATTATTTGACACATTGGAAAGAATTAACAAAAAACAGAGCAAACTAGAATGCTATTTGGCCCTACACAGAGAGTACACAGAGGCAGAATACCTGACCACTGTGACTGACCCAAAATTAAGGAAAGCTTTGACTATGTACAGACTCAGTGAGCATAGCCTTGCTATTGAGAAAGGCCGCCGTAGGCAGACATGGCTCTCAAGAGAAGACAGGCTATGTGCTCACTGCCCACAAAATGAGGTGGAAACTGAGCTGCACTTCCTAACCTCCTGCCCAATGTATGACCATATTAGAGAGACATATTTCCCTCAGATTACACAGATCCACAAAGAATTTGAAAACAAATCAAATTTTGAAAAACTCCCATATCTACTGGGTGAAATCACAGCAGCAAGATTTGTGACCTGTTGCCACGAGAAAAGGGCAACCAGTGAAGAACAAACACCATTGTAAATACACCCATATTTATGCTTATTTATTTTATCTTGTGTCCTTTACCATTTGTACATTGTTAAAACACTGTATATATATATAATATGACATTTGTAATGTCTTTATTGTTTTGAAACTTCTGTATGTGTAATGTTTACTGTTAATTTTTATTGTTTATTTCACTTTATATATTATCTACCTCACTTGCTTTGGCAATGTTAACACATGTTTCCTATGTCAATAAAGCCCTTGAATTGAATTGAATTGAATTGACAGAGGATGAGAGAAGGAGAGAGATCAGAGTTGTGAAGTACAGAGAGGAGAGAGATCAGAGTTGTGAAGTACAGAGAGAGGAGAGAGATCAGAGTTGTGAAGTACAGAGAGAGAGAAGGAGAGAGATCAGAGTTGTGAAGTACAGAGAGAGGAGAGAGATCAGAGTTGTGACGTACAGAGAGAGAGAGATCAGAGTTGTGAAGTACAGAGAAGGAGAGAGATCAGAGTTGTGAAGTACAGAGAGAGAGAGAGAGATCAGAGTTGTGACAGACAGAGAGAGGAGAGAGATCAGAGTTGTGACGTACAGAGAGAGAGGATAAGAGAAGGAGAGAGATCAGAGTTGTGACGTAAAGAGAGAGAGAAGGAGAGAGATCAGAGTTGTGACGTAAAGAGAGAGAGAAGGAGAGAGATCAGAGTTGTGACGTAAAGAGAGAGAGAAGGAGAGAGATCAGAGTTGTGACGTAAAGAGAGAGAGAAGGAGAGAGATCAGAGTTGTCTCCATGAGAGAAAATCTCCACATTTCTCCTTCTTGCTCCACCCCCTCCTCCCTCCCCGCCATCTCCATTTTCTCTCGGTCCCCCTTCCCACCCTCTCCATTTTCTACATCCTCTCTCCACCCCTCTCCATCTATCTCCACCCCTCTCCTCCTTCTCTCTCCACCCCCTCTCCATCTCTCTCCACCCCCTCTCCATCTCTCCACCCCCTCTCCATCTCTCTCCACCCCCTCTCCATCTCTCTCCACCCCCTCTCCATCTCTCTCCACCCCCTCTCCATCTCTCTCCACCCCCTCTCCATCTCTCTCCTTCTCTCTCCACCCCTCTCCATCTCTCTCCTCCCCTCTCCCCCTCTCCATCTCTCTCCACCCCCTTTCCATTCTCTCTCCATCTCTCTCCACCCCCTCTCCATCTCTCTCCACCCCTCTCCATCTTTCTCCACCCCCTCTCCATCTCTCTCCTTCTCTCTCCACCCCTCTCCATCTCTCTCCTTCTCTCTCCACCCCCTTCTCCATCTCTCTCCTTCTCTCTCCATCTCTCTCCATTTCTCTCCCCCTCTCCATCTCTCTCCACCCTCTCTCCATCTTTCTCCACCCCCTCTTCATCTCTCTCCTTCTCTCTCCACCCCCTCTCCATCTCTCTCCTTCTCTCTCCACCCCCTCTCCATCTCTCTCCTTCTCTCTCCACCCCTCTCCATCTCTCTTCTCTCCATCTCTCTCCACCCCCTCTCCTCTCTCCACCCTCTCTCCACCCCCTCTCCATCTCTCTCCACCCCCTCTCCATCTCTCTCCACCCCTCTCTCCACCCTCTCTCCATCCTCCTCTCCATCTCTCTCCACCCCCTCTCCATCTCTCTCTCCCCCTCTCCATCTCTCTCCACCCCCTCTCCATTTTTCTCCATCTCTCTCCATGCCCTCTCCATCTCTCTCCACGCCCTCTCCAACTCTCTCCACCCCCTCTCCATTTCTCTCCATTACTCTCCACCCCCTCTCCATCACTCTCCACCCCCTCTCCATTTTTCTCCAATCTCTCTCCACCCCTCTCCATCTCTCTCCACCCCCTATCCATTTCTCTCCATCTCTCTCCACCCCTCTCCATCTCTCTCCACCCCTCTCCATCTCTCTCCACCCCCTCTCCATCTCTCTCTCCCCTCTCCACCCCCTCTCCATCTCTCCACCCCCTCTCCATTTTTCTTCAACTCTCTCCATTTCTCTCCTTCTCTCTCCACCCCCTTTCCATTTCTCTCCTTCTCTCTCCACCCCCTCTCCATCTCTCTCCACCCCTCTCCATCTCTCTCCACCCCTCTCCATCTCTCTCCACCCCCTCTCCATCGCTCTCCACCCCCTCTCCATTTTTCTTCAACTCTCTCCATTTCTCTCCTTCTCTCTCCACCCCCTTTCCATTTCTCTCCTTCTCTCTCCACCCCCTCTCCATTTCTCTCCTTCTCTCTCCACCCCCTCTCCATTTTTCTCCATCTCTCTCCACCCCCTCTCCATCTCTCTCCACCCCCTCTCCATCTATCTCCACCCCTCTCCATCACTCTCCACCCCCTCTCCATCACTCTCCACCCCCTCTCCATTTTTCTCCAACTCTCTCCACCCCTCTCCATTTCTATCCTTCTCTCTCCACCCCCTCTCCATTTTTCTCCATCTCTCTCCACCCCTCTCCATTTCTCTCCTTCTCTCTCCACCCCTCTCCATTTTTCTCCATCTCTCCCCACCCCCTCTCCATCTCTCTCCACCCCTCCTCATCTCCACCCCCTCTCCACTCTCCACCCCCTCTCCATCACTCTCCACCCCCTCTCCATCACTCTCCACCCCCTCTCCATCTCTCTCCACCCCCTCTCCATCTCTCTCCACCCCCTCTCCATCTCTCTCCACCCCCTCTCCATCACTCTCCACCCCCTCTCCATCTCTCCCCCCCTCTCATTTTCTCTCTCCACCCCTCTCCATTTCTCCTCCTCTCCACCCCTCTCCATTTCTCTCCTCTCTCTCCACCCCCTCTCCATTTCTCTCCTTCTCTCTCCACCCCCTCTCCATTTTTCTCCATCTCTCCCCACCCCCTCTCCATCTCTCTCCACCCTCTCTATCTATCTCCACCCCCTCTCCATAACTCTCCACCCCCTCTCCATCACTCTCCACCCCCTCTCCATCTCTCTCCACCCCCTCTCCATCTCTCCACCCCCTCTCCATCTCTCTCCACCCCCTCTCCATCACTCTCCACCCCCTCTCCATCACTCTCCACCCCCTCTCCATTTTTCTCCAACTCTCTCCACCCCTCTCCATTTCTCTCCTTCTCTCTCCACCCCCTCTCCATTTCTCTCCTTCTCTCTCCACCCCCTCTCCATTTTTCTCCATCTCTCTCCACCCCCTCTTCATCTCTCTCCACTTTTCTCCATCTCTCTCCACCCCCTTTCCATTTTCTCCATCTCTCTCCATGTCCTCTCCATCTCTCTCCACCCACTCTCCATTTCTCTCCTTCTCTCTCCCCCCTCTCCATCTCTCTCCACACCCTCTCCATCTCTCTCCACCCCTCTCCATCTCTCTCCACCCCCTCTCCATCTCTCTCCACCCCCTCTCCATCTCTCTCCACCCCCTCGCCATTTCTCTCTTTCTCTCTCCACCCCCTCTCCATTTCTCTCCTTCTCTCTCCACCCCCTCTCCATTTCTCTCCTTCTCTCTCCACCCCCTCTCCATCTCTCTCCACCCCCTCTCGATCTCTCCCCATCTCTCTCCACCCCCTCTCCATTTTTCTCCATCTCTCTCCACCCCCTCTCCATCTCTCTCCACCCCCTCCCCATCTCTCTCCACACCCTCTCCACCCCCTCTCCATTTCTCTCTCAATTCAATTCAAATTGCTTTCCTGGCATGATGTCACAATGTACATATTGCCAAAGCTTTCTCTGGAAATTAAGTGATCCATTTACAATATATTAACCCTCAAGCTACAGACATATTAACCCTCAAGCTACAGACATATTAACCCCCAAGCTACAGACATATTAACCCTCAAGCTACAGACATATTAACCCTCAAGCTACAGACATATTAACCCTCAAGCTACAGACATATTAACCCTCAAGCTACAGACATATTAACCCTCAAGCTACAGACATATTAACCCTCAAGCTACAGACATATTAACCCTCAAGCTACAGACATATTAACCCTCAAGCTACAGACATATTAACCCTCAAGCTACAGACATATTAACCCTCAAGCTACAGACATATTAACCCTCAAGCTACAGACATATTAACCCCCAAGCTACAGACATATTAACCCCCAAGCTACAGACATATTAACCCTCAAGCTACAGACATATTAACCCTCAAGCTACAGACATATTAACCCTCAAGCTACAGACATATTAACCCTCAAGCTACAGACATATTAACCCTCAAGCTACAGACATATTAACCCTCAAGCTACAGACATATTAACCCTCAAGCTACAGACATATTTCACATACATCGATTACCAACTGGGGTAATTTTGACCCCAAGAAAGAAACGATTTTAGAAAAAGCTACAATCACATTTCTTTCTTATCAAAACATCATTACACAAGAAATTAATGTTATTTGAAATAGGAAATGTCCAAAACAGACAAAATTTTAATTTTTAACAAAATTAGTTAATTTGCATATTCTGAAAAACAAAAATATAAAATTGTGCCGTTTTTTTCCACATCAGTACTAAAATCCTTTGATTATAAATCAAATGAAATGTTATTGGTCACATACACATGGTTAGCAGATGTTAATGGTCACATACACATGGTTAGCAGATGTTATTGGTCACATGGTTAGCAGATGTTATTGGTCAAATACACATGGTTAGCAGATGTTATTGGTCACACGGTTAGCAGATGTTAATGGTCACATACACATGGTTAGCAGATGTTATTGGTCAAATACACATGGTTAGCAGATGTTAATGGTCACATACACATGGTTAGCAGATGTTAATGGTCACATACACATGGTTAGCAGATGTTAATGGTCACATACACATGGTTAGCAGATGTTAATGGTCACATACACATGGTTAGCAGATGTTATTGGTCAAATACACATGGTTAGCAGATGTTATTGGTCAGACGGTTAGCAGATGTTATTGGTCAAATACACATGGTTAGCAGATGTTATTGGTCACATACACATGGTTAGCAGATGTTAATGGTCACATACACATGGTTAGCAGATGTTATTGGTCACATACACATGGTTAGCAGATGTTATTGGTCACATACACATGGTTAGCAGATGTTATTGGTCACATACACATGGTTAGCAGATGTTAATGGTCACATACACATGGTTAGCAGATGTTATTGGTCACATACACATGGTTAGCAGATGTTAATGGTCACATACACATGGTTAGCAGATGTTAATGGTCACATACACATGGTTAGCAGATGTTAATGGTCACATACACATGGTTAGCAGATGTTATTGGTCAAATACACATGGTTAGCAGATGTTATTGGTCACACGGTTAGCAGATGTTATTGGTCAAATACACATGGTTAGCAGATGTTATTGGTCACATGGTTAGCAGATGTTATTGGTCACATACACATGGTTAGCAGATGTTATTGGTCACATACACATGGTTAGCAGATGCTATTGGTCACATACACATGGTTAGCAGATGTTATTGGTCACATACACATGGTTAGCAGATGCTATTGGTCACATACACATGGTTAGCAGATGTTAATGCGAGTGTAGCAACATGCTTGTGCTTCTAGTTCCAATTTTGCAGTAATATCTAACTAGTAATCTAACAATTCCCAACAACTACCTAATACACACATATCTAAAGGGATGAATGAGAATATGTTCATATAAATATATGGATGAGTGATGGCCGAGCAGCACAGGCAAGGTGCAATAGATGGTATAAAATACAGTATATACATATGAGATGAGTAATGTAGGATATGTAAACATTATTTAAAGTGGCATTATTTAAAGTGGCATTATTTAAAGTGACTAGCGATCGGGTCTCAATGTGTGCAGCAGCCTCTCTGAGTTCGTGATTGCAATTTAACAGTCTGATGGCCTTGAGATAGAAACTGTTTTTCAGTCTCTCGGTCCCAGCTGTGATGCACCTGTACTGGCCTCGCCTTCTGGATGATAGCAGTGTGAACAGGCAGTGGATTGGGCGGTTGTTGTCCTTGATGATCTTATTGGCCTTCCTGTGACATCGGGTGGTTGTTGTCCTTGATTATCTTATTGGCCTTCTTGTGACATCGGGTGGTTGTTGTCCTTGATTACCTTATTGGCCTTCCTGTGACATCGGGTGGTTGTTGTCCTTGATTATCTTATTGGCCTTCCTGTGACATCGGGTGGTTGTTGTCCTTGATTATCTTATTGGCCTTCCTGTGACATCAGGTGGTTGTTGTCCTTGATTATCTTATTGGCCTTCCTGTGACATCGGGTGGTTGTTGTCCTTGATTATCTTATTGGCCTTCCTGTGACATCGGGTGGTTGTTGTCCTTGATTATCTTTTTGGCCTTCCTGTGACATTGGGTGGTTGTTGTCCTTGATTATCTTATTGGCCTTCCTGTGACATCGGGTGCTGTATAGTCGTGGCTAAAAGTTTTGAGAATGACACAAATATTCATTTTCACAAACTCTTTTGCCTCAGTTTGTATGATGGCAATTTGCATGTACTCCAGAATGTTATGAAGAGTGATCAGATGAATTGCAATTAATTGTAAAGTCCCTCTTTGCCATGCAAATGAACTGAGTCCCCAAAAAACATCTCCACTGCATTTCAGCCCTGCCACAAAAGGACCAGCTGACATCATGTCAGTGGTTCTTTCGTTAACACAGGTGTGAGTGTTGACGAGGACAAGGCTGGAGATCACTCTGTCATGCTGATTGAGTTCGAATAACAGACTGGAAGCTTCAAAAGGAGGGTGGTGCTTGGAATCATTGTTCTTCCTCTGTCAAACATGGTTACCTGCAAGGAAACACGTCCCGTCATCATTGCTTTGCAGAAAATGGGCAAGGATATTGCTGCCAATAAGATTGCACCTAAATCAACCATTTATCGGATCATCAAGAACTTCAAGGAGAGCAGTTCAATTGTTGTGAAGAAGGCTTCAGGGCGCCCAAGAAAATCCAGCAAGCGCCAGGACGTCTCCTAAAGTTGATTCAGCTGCGGGATCGGGGCACCACCAGTACAGAGCTTGCTCAGGAATGGCAGCAGGCAGGTGTGAGTGCATCTGCACGCACAGTGAGGCGAAGACTTTCGGAGGATGGCCTGGTGTCAAGAAGGGCAGCAAAGAAGCCACTTCTCTCCAGGAAAAACATCAGGGACAGACTGATATTCTGCAAAAGGTACAGGGATTGGACTGCTGAGGACTGGGGTAAAGTCATTTTCTCTGATGAATCCCTTTTCCGATTGTTTGGGGCATCTAGAAAAAGCTTGTCCAGAGAAGACAAGGTGTGCACTACCATCAGTCCTGTGTCATGCCAACAGTAAAGCATCCTGAGACCATTCATGTGTGGGGTTGCTTCTCAGGCAAGGGACTGGGCTCACTCACAATTTTGCATAAGAACACAGCCATGAATAAAGAATGGTACCAACACATCCTCCGAGAGCAACTTCTCCCAACCATCCAGGAACAGTTTGGTGACGAACAATGCCTTTTCCAGCATGATGGAGCACCTTGCCATAAGGCAAAAGTGATAACTAAGTGGATCGGGGAACAAAACATCGATATTTTGGGTCCATGGTCAGGAAACTCCCCAGACCTTAATCCCATTGAGAACTTGTGGTCAATCCTCAAGAGACGGGTGGACAAACAAAAACCCACAAATTCTGACAAATTCCAAGCATTGATTATGCAAGAATGGGCTGCCATCAGTCAGGATGTGGCCCAGAAGTTAATTGACAACATGCCAGGGCGGAGTGCAGAGGTCTTGAAAAAGAAGGGTCAACACTGCAAATCTTGACTCTTTGCATCAACTTCATGTCATTGTCAATAAAAGCCGTTGACACTTATGAAATGCTTGTAATTATACTTCAGTATTCCATAGTAACACCTGACAAAATATGTAAAGACACAGAAGCAGCAAACTTTATAAAAATTAATATTTGTGTCATTCTCAAAACTTTTGGCCACGACTGTATGTGTCATAGAGGGCAGGTAGTTTGCCAACAGTGATGCATTGTGCAGACCGCACCACCCTCTGGAGAGTCTTGCAGTTGAGGGCGGTGCAGTTGCCGTACCAGGCGGTGATACAGCCCGACAGGATGCTCTTGATTGTGCATCTGTAAAAGTTTGTCAGGGTTGTGGGTGACAAGCCAAATTTTTCCAGACTCCCGACGTTGAAGATGCGCTGTTGCGCCTTCTTCACCACATTGTCTGTGTGGGTGGACCATTTCAGTTTGTCTGTGATGTGTACGCAGAGGAACTTACAACTTTCCACCTTCTCCACCGCTGTCCCTTCGATGTGGATAGGGGGGGTGCTCCCTCCATTGTTTCCTGAAGTCCACAATCATCTCTTTTGTTTTGTGACGTTAAGGGAGAGGTTGTTTTCCTGACACCACAGTGCCCTCACCTCGTCCCTGTAGGCCGTCTCGTCATTGTTGGTAATCAAGCCTACTACTGTTGTGTCGTCTGCAAACTTGATGATTGAGTTTGAGGCGTGCATGACCACGCAGTCGTTGGTGAACAGGGAGTACAGGAAGGGGACTGAGCACGCACCCTTGTGGGGCCTCCAAGCTTGATGATGAGCTTGGAAGGTACTATGGTGTTGAATGCTGAGCTGTAGTCAATGAACAGAATTATTACATGGGTATTCCTCTTGTCCAGATGTGACAGGGCAGTGTGATGGCGATTGCATTGTCAGTGGACCTGTTGGGGCAGTATAAAAACTGAAGTGCGTCTAGGGTGGCAGGTAAGGTGGAGGTGATCTGATCCTTGACTAGTCTCTCAAAGCACTTCATGATGTGAGTGCTATGGGGCGGTAGTCATTTAGTTCAGTTATCTTTGCCTTCTTGGGTACAGGAAGAATGGTGGCCATCTTGAAGCATGTGGGGACAGCAGACTGGGATAGGGAGCGATTGAGTATGTCCGTAAACACACCAGCCAGCTGGTGTGCGCATGCTCTGAGGACGCGGCTGGGGATGCCGTCTAGGCCAGCAGCCTTACGTAGGTTAACACGTTTAAATGTTTTACTCACATCGGCCACGGAGAAGGAGAGGCGGGGGCGCAGTCCTTGTTAGCGGGCCGTGACGGTGGCACTGTATTATCCTCAAAGCTGGCAAAGAAGGAGTTTAGTTTGTCTGGAAGCGTGATGTTGGTGACTGTGGCTGGCTGGTTCTGTTTTTGTAGTCTGTGATTTCCCGTAGACTCTGCACACCAATATCTCTCTATTGTGCAGCAAAATCACTCCAAATAATGGTTCTAGAACAATCCACAGTAAGAGGTAGCCTATGTCTGTACTTGACCATCTGATCATTTAGCACTCCAGTGTTAATCTGCAAAATTGTAATTATTCGCCTACCTCCTCATGCCTTTTGCATACAATGTATATAGACTCTTTTTTTTCTACTGTGTTATTGACTTGTTAATTGTTTACTCCATGTGTAACTCTGTGTTGTCTGTTCACACTGCTATGCTTTATCTTGGCCAGGTCGCAGTTGTAAATGAGAACTTGTTCTCAACTAGCCTTCCTGGTTAAATAAAGGTGTTCTCAACTAGCCTACCTGGTTAAATAAAGGTGTTCTCAACTAGCCTACCTGGTTAAATAAAGGTGTTCTCAACTGGCCTACCTGGTTAAATAAAGGTGTTCTCAACTGGCCTACCTGGTTAAATAAAGGTGTTCTCTACTAGCCTACCTGGTTAAATAAAGGTGTTCTCAACTAGCCTACCTGGTTAAATAAAGGTGTTCTCAACTGGCCTACCTGGTTAAATAAAGGTGTTCTCAACTGGCCTACCTGGTTAAATAAAGGTGTTCTCAACTGGCCTACCTGGTTAAATAAAGGTCTCCTCAACTAGCTTACCTGGTTAAATAAAGGTGTTCTCAACTGGCCTACCTGGTTAAATAAAGGTCTCCTCAACTAGCTTACCTGGTTAAATAAAGGTGTTCTCAACTAGCCTACCTGGTTAAATAAAGGTGTTCTCAACTAGCCTACCTGGTTAAATAAAGGTGTTCTCAACTAGCCTACCTGGTTAAATAAAGGTGTTCTCAACTAGCCTACCTGGTTAAATAAAGGTGTTCTCAACTAGCCTACCTGGTTAAATAAAGGTGTTCTCAACTAGCCTACCTGGTTAAATAAAGGTGTTCTCAACTAGCCTACCTGGTTAAATAAAGGTGTTCTCAACTAGCCTACCTGGTTAAATAAAGGTGTTCTCAACTAGCCTCCCTGGTTAAATAAAGGTGTTCTCAACTAGCCTACCTGGTTAAATAAACCTGGTTAAATAAAAGTGTTCTCAACTGGCCTAAAGGTGTTCTCAACTAGCCTACCTGGTTAAATAAAGGTGTTCTCAACTAGCCTACCTGGTTAAATAAAGGTGTTCTCAACTAGCCTACCTGGTTAAATAAAGGTGTTCTCAACTAGCCTCCCTGGTTAAATAAAGGTGTTCTCAACTAGCCTACCTGGTTAAATAAAGGTGTTCTCAACTGGCCGACCTGGTTAAATAAAGGTGTTCTCAACTAGTCTACCTGGTTAAATAAAGGTGTTCTCAACTAGCCTACCTGGTTAAATAAAGGTGTTCTCAACTAGCCTACCTGGTTAAATAAAGGTGTTCTCAACTAGCCTACCTGGTTAAATAAAGGTGTTCTCAACTAGCCTACCTGGTTAAATAAAGGTGTTCTCAACTAGCCTACCTGGTTAAATAAAGGTGTTCTCAACTAGCCTACCTGGTTAAATAAAGGTGTTCTCAACTAGCCTACCTGGTTAAATAAAGGTGTTCTCAACTGGCCTACCTGGTTAAATAAAGGTGTTCTCTACTAGCCTACCTGGTTAAATAAAGTTGTTCTCAACTAGCCTACCTGGTTAAATAAAGGTGTTCTCAACTGGCCTACCTGGTTAAATAAAGGTGTTCTCAACTGGCCTACCTGGTTAAATAAAGGTGTTCTCAACTGGCCTACCTGGTTAAATAAAGGTCTCCTCAACTAGCTTACCTGGTTAAATAAAGGTGTTCTCAACTGGCCTACCTGGTTAAATAAAGGTCTCCTCAACTAGCTTACCTGGTTAAATAAAGGTGTTCTCAACTAGCCTACCTGGTTAAATAAAGGTGTTCTCAACTAGCCTACCTGGTTAAATAAAGGTGTTCTCAACTAGCCTACCTGGTTAAATAAAGGTGTTCTCAACTAGCCTACCTGGTTAAATAAAGGTGTTCTCAACTAGCCTACCTGGTTAAATAAAGGTGTTCTCAACTAGCCTACCTGGTTAAATAAAGGTGTTGTCAACTAGCCTACCTGGTTAAATAAAGGTGTTCTCAACTAGCCTACCTGGTTAAATAAAGGTGTTCTCAACTAGCCTCCCTGGTTAAATAAAGGTGTTCTCAACTAGCCTACCTGGTTAAATAAAGGTGTTCTCAACTGGCCGACCTGGTTAAATAAAGGTGTTCTCAACTAGCCTACCTGGTTAAATAAAGGTGTTCTCAACTAGCCTCCCTGGTTAAATAAAGGTGTTCTCAACTAGCCTACCTGGTTAAATAAAGGTGTTCTCAACTGGCCGACCTGGTTAAATAAAGGTGTTCTCAACTAGTCTACCTGGTTAAATAAAGGTGTTCTCAACTAGCCTACCTGGTTAAATAAAGGTGTTCTCAACTAGCCTACCTGGTTAAATAAAGGTGTTCTCAACTAGCCTACCTGGTTAAATAAAGGTGTTCTCAACTAGCCTACCTGGTTAAATAAAGGTGTTCTCAACTAGCCTACCTGGTTAAATAAAGGTGTTCTCAACTAGCCTACCTGGTTAAATAAAGGTGTTCTCAACTAGCCTCCCTGGTTAAATAAAGATGTTCTCAACTGGCCTACCTGGTTAAATAAAGGTCTCCTCAACTAGCTTACCTGGTTAAATAAAGGTGTTCTCAACTAGCCTACCTGGTTAAATAAAGGTGTTCTCAACTAGCCTACCTGGTTAAATAAAGGTGTTCTCAACTAGCCTACCTGGTTAAATAAAGGTGTTCTCAACTAGCCTACCTGGTTAAATAAAGGTGTTCTCAACTAGCCTACCTGGTTAAATAAAGGTGTTCTCAACTAGCCTACCTGGTTAAATAAAGGTGTTCTCAACTAGCCTACCTGGTTAAATAAAGGTGTTCTCAACTAGCCTACCTGGTTAAATAAAGGTGTTCTCAACTAGCCTCCCTGGTTAAATAAAGGTGTTCTCAACTAGCCTACCTGGTTAAATAAAGGTGTTCTCAACTGGCCGACCTGGTTAAATAAAGGTGTTCTCAACTAGCCTACCTGGTTAAATAAAGGTGTTCTCAACTAGCCTCCCTGGTTAAATAAAGGTGTTCTCAACTAGCCTACCTGGTTAAATAAAGGTGTTCTCAACTGGCCGACCTGGTTAAATAAAGGTGTTCTCAACTAGTCTACCTGGTTAAATAAAGGTGTTCTCAACTAGCCTACCTGGTTAAATAAAGGTGTTCTCAACTAGCCTACCTGGTTAAATAAAGGTGTTCTCAACTAGCCTACCTGGTTAAATAAAGGTGTTCTCAACTAGCCTACCTGGTTAAATAAAGGTGTTCTCAACTAGCCTACCTGGTTAAATAAAGGTGTTCTCAACTAGCCTCCCTGGTTAAATAAAGATGTTCTCAACTAGCCTACCTGGTTAAATAAAGGTGTTCTCAACTAGCCTACCTGGTTAAATAAAGGTGTTCTCAACTAGCCTACCTGGTTAAATAAAGGTGTTCTCAACTAGCCTCCCTGGTTAAATAAAGGTGTTCTCAACTAGCCTACCTGGTTAAATAAAGGTGTTCTCAACTGGCCGACCTGGTTAAATAAAGGTGTTCTCAACTAGTCTACCTGGTTAAATAAAGGTGTTCTCAACTAGCCTACCTGGTTAAATAAAGGTGTTCTCAACTAGCCTACCTGGTTAAATAAAGGTGTTCTCAACTAGCCTACCTGGTTAAATAAAGGTGTTCTCAACTAGCCTACCTGGTTAAATAAAGGTGTTCTCAACTAGCCTACCTGGTTAAATAAAGGTGTTCTCAACTGGCCTACCTGGTTAAATAAAGGTGTTCTCAACTGGCCTACCTGGTTAAATAAAGGTGAAATAAAATAATAAAATAAAAAAACATACAGTTGAAGTCGGAAGTTTACATTTACTAGGTTGGAGTCATTAAAACTCATTTTTCAACCACTCCACACATTTCTTGTTAACAAACTATGGTTTTGTCAAGTCGGTTAGGACATCTACTTTGTGCATGACACAAGTAAGTTTTCCAACAACTGTTTAAAGACAGATTATTTCACTTATAATTCACTGTATCACAATTCCAGTGGGTCAGAAGTTTACGTACACTAAGTTGACTGTGACTTTAAACAGCTTGGAAAATTCCAGAAAATGATGTCATGGCGTTAGAAGCTTCTGATAGGCTAATTGACATAATTCGAGTCAATTGGAGGTGTACCTGTGGATGTATTTCAAGGCCTACCTTCAAACTCAGTGCCTCTTTGCTTGACATCATGGGAAAAGCAACATTTTAAAAATTGTACACCTCCACAAGTCTGGTTCATCCTTGGGAGCAATTACCAAACTCCTGAAGGTACCACGGTCATCTGTACAAACAATAGTACGCAAGTATAACACACCATGGGACCCACACCATGGGACCACGCAGCCGTCATACCGCTCAGGAAGGAGATGTGTTCTGTCTCCTAGAGATGAACGTACTTTGGTGCGAAAAGTGCAAATCAATCCCAGAACAACAGCAAAGGACCTTGTGAAGATGCTGGAGGAAACAGGTACAAAAGTATCTATATCCACAATAAAACGAGTCTTATATCGACATAACCTGAAAGGCCACTCAGCAAAGAAGAAGACACTGCTCCAAAAGAGCCATAAAAAAGCCAGACTACGGTTTGCAACTGCACATGGTGACAAAGATTGTACTTTTTGGAGAAATGTCCTCTGGTCTGATGAAACAAAAATAGAACTGTTTGGCCATAATGACCATCATTATGTTTGGAGGAAAATGGGGTAGGCTTGCAAGCCCGAAGAACACCATCCCAACCGTGAAGCATGGGGGTGGCAGCATCATGTTGTGGGGGTGCTTTACTGCAGGAGGGACTGGTGCACTTCACAAAATTGATGGCATCATGAGGGAGGAAAATTATGTGGATATATTGAAGCAACATCTCAAGACATCAGTCAGGAAGATAAAGCTTGGTCGCAAATGGGTCTTCCAAATGGACAATGACCCCAAGCATACTTCCAAAGTTGTGGCAAAATGGCTTAAGGACAACAGAGTCAAGGTATTGAAGTGGCCATCACAAAGCCGTGACCTCAATCCTGTAGAACATTTGTGGGCAGAGCTGAAAAAGAGTGTGCGATGGCTTTGTATGCATTGTGGAAGTTAAGAGTAGCACTGATCGAGTGTATTACCCCTGAGCGTAGTACAATCACTATGCTGATAGAAATTAGGTTTTGTTCTCAAATGTGCCGATAGAATTTAGCCTTGTTAAAATCCCCAGCCTCAGGATATATGGTTTCCAGTTTACATAGAGTCCAGTGAAGTTCCATGAGGGCCGTCTTGGTGTCTGCTTGAGGGGGAATGTACACAGCTGTGACGATAACTGACGAGAATTCTCTTGGGAGGTAATATGGCCAGCATTTGATTGTAAGGAATTCTAGGTCGGGTGAGAAGAAGGATGAGTTCCTGTATGTTGTTATGATTACACCATGAGTCGATAATCATGAAGCATACACCCCCGCCCTTCCTCTTCCCAGAGAGGTGTTTATCTCTGATAGCGCGATGCATTGAGAAGCCTGGCGGCTGAACCGATTCCGACAACATATCCCGAGAGAGCCATGTTTCCGTGAAAAAGAGAATGTTATAATCCCTGATGTCTCTCTGGAAGGCGACCCTTGCTCGGATTTTGTCTACCTTGTTGTCCAGAGACGGGACATTGGCGAGTAGTATACTCGGGAGCGGTGGGCGATGTGCACGTCAACGTAGCCTGACCAGGAGGCCGCTGCGTCTGCCCCTTCTGCGGTGCTGTTGTTTTGGGTCGGCTACTGGGATCCGATCCATTGTCCTGGGTGGTGGGCCAAACAGAGGATCTGATCCATTGTCCTGGGTGGTGGTCCATACAGAGGATCTGATCCATTATTCTGGGTGGTGGGCCAAACAGAGGATCTGATCTATTGTCCTGGGTGGTGGGCCAAACAGAGGATCTGATCTATTGTCCTGGGTGGTGGGCCAAATGAGGATCTGATCTATTGTCCTGGGTGGTGGGCCAAACAGAGGATCTGATCCATTGTCCTGGGTGGTGGTCCATACAGAGGATCTGATCCATTGTCCTGGGTAGTGGTCCAAACAGAGGATCTGATCCATTGTCCTGGGTGGTGGTCCAAACAGAGGATCCGCTTCGGGAAAGTCGTATTTCTAGTCGTAATGTTGCTAAGTTGACGTCGCTCTTATATCCAATAGTTCTTCCCGGCTGTATGTAATAAGACTTCAGATTTCCTGGTGTAACAGTGTCAGAAATAATACATTTTAAAAAAACAAAATACTGCATAGTTTCCTAAGGACTCAAAGCGAAGGGCGGGGTGATATAGTATACTATCATTTAGTTTTCAGAATTTTTTTCAAAATTCTGAAAATATGAAATTTTGTCATTTATGTTTTAAACACAACTGCCATTTAAAGTGGCAGTACACCAACATTTGAAAATATACTTAATTGTATTGATAAAAATGCATTGACTTCAAAAAGTGATCCTGAGAGACAGTGACCAAAAATATGGCTTTGTTTTCTTTATTTAGCCTTAGCATCACTGTTGGGAATGGTAGGGGCTTTATTTAGCCTTAGCATCACTGTTGGGAATGGTAGGGGCTTTATTTATATAGCATTAGCATCACTGATGGGAATGGTAGGGGCTTTATTTAGCCTTAGCATCACTGTTGGGAATGGTAGGGGCTTTATTTAGCCTTAGCATCACTGATGGGAATGGTAGGGGCTTTATTTATATAGCATTAGCATCACTGTTGGGAATGGTAGGGGCTTTATTTATATAGCATTAGCATCACTGTTGGGAATGGTAGGGGCTTTATTTATATAGCATTAGCATCACTGTTGGGAATGGTAGGGGCTTTATTTATATAGCATTAGCATCACTGTTGGGAATGGTAGGGGCTTTATTTAGCCTTAGCATCACTGTTGGGAATGGTAGGGCTTTATTTAGCCTTAGCATCACTGTTGGGAATGGTAGGGGCTTTATTTAGCCTTAGCATCACTGTTGGGAATGGTAGGGGCTTTATTTAGCCTTAGCATCACTGATGGGAATGGTAGGGGCTTTATTTATATAGCATTAGCATCACTGTTGGGAATGGTAGGGGCTTTATTTATATAGCATTAGCATCACTGTTGGGAATGGTAGGGGCTTTATTTAGCCTTAGCATCACTGTTGGGAATGGTAGGGGCTTTATTTAGCCTTAGCATCACTGATGGGAATGGTAGGGGCTTTATTTATATAGCATTAGCATCACTGTTGGGAATGGTAGGGGCTTTATTTATATAGCATTAGCATCACTGTTGGGAATGGTAGGGGCTTTATTTATATAGCATTAGCATCACTGTTGGGAATGGTAGGGGCTTTATTTAGCCTTAGCATCACTGTTGGGAATGGTAGGGGCTTTATTTGGCCTTAGCATCACTGATGGGAATGGTAGGGGCTTTATTTATATAGCATTAGCATCACTGATGGGAATGGTAGGGGCTTTATTTATATAGCATTGCATCACTGTTGGGAATGGTAGGGGCTTTATTTATATAGCATTAGCATCACTGTTGGGAATGGTAGGGGCTTTATTTAGCCTTAGCATCACTGTTGGGAATGGTAGGGGCTTTATTTAGCCTTAGCATCACTGTTGGGAATGGTAGGGGCTTTATTTAGCCTTAGCATCACTGTTGGGAATGGTAGGGGCTTTATTTAGCCTTAGCATCACTGTTGGGAATGGTAGGGGCTTTATTTATATAGCATTAGCATCACTGTTGGGAATGGTAGGGGCTTTATTTATATAGCATTAGCATCACTGTTGGGAATGGTAGGGGCTTTATTTATTAGCATCACTGTTGGGAATGGTAGGGGCATTAGCATCACTGTTGGGAATGGTAGGGGCTTTATTTATATAGCATTAGCATCACTGTTGGGAATGGTAGGGGCTTTATTTATATAGCATTAGCATCACTGTTGGGAATGGTAGGGGCTTTATTTATATAGCATTAGCATCACTGTTGGGAATGGTAGGGGCTTTATTTATATAGCATTAAGCATCTTTATGTTGGGAATGGTAGGGGCTTTATTTAGCCTTAGCATCACTGTTGGGAATGGTAGGGGCACTTAGCATCACTGTTGGGAATGGTAGGGGCTTTATTTAGCCTTAGCATCACTGATGGGAATGGTAGGGGCTTTATTTATATAGCATTAGCATCACTGTTGGGAATGGTAGGGGCTTTATTTATATAGCATTAGCATCACTGTTGGGAATGGTAGGGGCTGCCTTTCACTGTTGGGAATGGTAGGGGCTTTATTTATATAGCATTAGCATCACTGTTGGGAATGGTAGGGGCTTTATTTATATAGCATTAGCATCACTGTTGGGAATGGTAGGGGCTTTATTTATATAGCATTAGCATCACTGTTGGGAATGGTAGGGGCTTTATTTATATAGCCTTAGCATCACTGTTGGGAATGGTAGGGGCTTTGGCAGCATGGTTTTAAAAGCCAAAATCCTTTAAGTTACTATAAACCAATAGTAAAGCACCCAAAACACCTTAACAAGTTGCACATAAAGAATACTGGAGCATGTTATAGGAATTATGGTATTTATATAATATTTTCAGTAGAATTTTTTTTTTTTTTCAAGAATACACACCAATACAGCACATTCAGAGGGCAGCAGCTCTAGTACTTATACCACTGACAGACTTCATGAGCAGCTGGTTTCAGTACGACAGCGCTAACTAGTATTTATACCACTGACAGACTTCATGAGCAGCTGGTTTCAGTACGACAGCGCTAACTAGTATTTATATCACTGACAGACTTCATGAGCAGCTGGATTCAGTACGACAGCTCTAACTAGTATTTATACCACTGACAGACTTCATGAGCAGCTGGATTCTGTACGACAGCTCTAACTAGTATTTATACCACTGACAGACTTCATGAGCAGCTGGTTTCAGTACGACAGCGCTAACTAGTATTTATATCACTGACAGACTTCATGAGCAGCTGGATTCAGTACTACAGCGCTAACTAGTATTTATACCACTGACAGACTTCATGAGCAGCTGGATTCTGTACGACAGCTCTAACTAGTATTTATACCACTGACAGACTTCATGAGCAGCTGGATTCAGTACTACAGCTCTAACTAGTATTTATACCACTGACAGACTTCATGAGCAGCTGGTTTCAGTACGACAGCTCTAACTAGTATTTATACCACTGACAGACTTCATGAGCAGCTGGATTCAGGACTACAGCTCTAACTAGTATTTATACCACTGATAAGACTTCATGAGCAGCTGGATTCTGTACGACAGCTCTAACTAGTATTTATACCACTGACAGACTTCATGAGCAGCTGGATTCAGGACTATAGCTCTAACTAGTATTTATACCACTGATAAGACTTCATGAGCTGTTTTGACTGCAACTAAGCCTATACAGTGGGATCCTAAATGACTGACACCCTTGGAGGAGGGGAGGAGGGGAGAGGAGGGGAGAGGAGAGGAGAGGGAAGGTAGGGGAGGGGAGGGTGGGGGAGAAGAGGGGTGAGGAGAGGAAGGGACTTGATAAAGATGAGCAATAATGAATGTATATCATAAATCATTCAAAAACAGTGGTATATTGTATGCAAGACAATCGAGGAAATATTATTTTATACTAATAGTATTGTTCAGAGAAAAATATTTTGTTTCACAATTAATATTTTTTTCATTAAAAAAGGTAGGGGTTGAAATTATTGACACCCCTATAATAGTCTTACAAATATAGTAGTCATAAGTTAAAGTTATTAGTATTTGGTCCCATATTCCTAGCAAGCAATGACTCTCTCTCACCACCACTGATACTATAATTATTTGACCCTGCTGGTCATTTATGAACATTTGAACATCTTGGCCATGTTCTGTTATAATCTCCACCCGGCACAGCCAGAAGAGGACTGGCCTCCCCTCAGAGCCTGGTTCCTCTTTACCCAGTACAGCCAGAAGAGGACTGGCCACCCCTCATAGCCTGGTTCCTCTCTACCCAGTACAGCCAGAAGAGGACTGGCCACCCCTCATAGCCTGGTTCCTCTCTAGGTTTCTTCCTAGGTTTCGGCCTTTCTAGGGAGTTTTTCCTAGCCACCATGCTTCTACACCTGCATTGCTTGCTGTTTGGGGTTTTAGGCTGGGTTTCTGTTGATCAGTTGATGTAAGAAGGGCTTTATAAATACATTTGATTGATTGATTTGATCATCAAGCTTGTGACTCTACAAACATGTTGGATGCATAATGCACTGCGTCATTTTGGAGTCACTTTTATTTCTAGTGGGCACAAAATAATCTGTGTGTTAGTAGAACAGGTTTGTGAACTCAGCCCCAGGACCAACTGGATGTGGGGACTCTGTTCTTTGCTCAGCTCTTGGCATTGCAGGGCTTAGTAATGATATGAAAGGGGGTCACTGTATTTTAAAGGTTTCCAAAACCCAATTGCTAATTTTTGAGTTGTATTATTAGTGGATATTGTCCCAGTTCTGCCCTGCATGCACTGCCAGTAGTTTTGTTTAATCTTTCTCTCTCTCCCTCTCACTCTCTCTCTCTCCCCCCACAAGCCCCCCTCTCTCCCCCCACAAGCCCCCTCTCTCTATCTCTCTTCCCACAAGCCTCTCTCTCTGTCCCTCTTCCCTCCCCTCTCTCTCCACCAGCCTCTCTTTCTGTCCCTCTTCCCTCCCCTCTCTCTCCTCACCAGCCCTCCCTCCCCTCTCTCCCCACCAGTCCCTCTCTCTGTCCCTCTTCCCTCCCCTCTCTCTCTCTACAAGCCCCTCTCTCTGTCCCTCTTCCCTCCCCTCTCTCTCCCCACCAGCCCTCCTCTCTGTGCCTCTTCCCTCCCATCTCTCTCTCTCCACCAGCCCCCTCTCTGTCCCTCTTCCCTCCCCCTCTCTCTCTCTTTCTCTCCACACCAGCCCCTCTCTCTTTCCCTTCTCCCTCTCCCCCCTCTCTCTTTCTCTCCTCACCAGCCCCTCTCCTCTTTCCCTCTCCCCCCCCCTCTCTCTCTCTCTCTCTCTCTCTTTCTCTCCCTACCAGCTCCTCTCTCGCCACCAGCCCCTCTCTCCAAACCAGCCCCTCTCTCCCCAACAGCCCCTCTCTCCAGCCCCTCTCTCCAAACTCCCCCTCTCTCTCCCCAACAGCCCCTCTCTCCCCACCAGCCCCTCTCTCCAAACCAGCCCCTCTCTCCCCACCAGCCCCTCTCTCCAAACCAGCCCCTCTCTCCAAACCAGCCCCTCTCTCCCAAACCAGCCCCTCTCTCCCCACCAGCCCCTCTCTCCAAACCAGCCCCTCTCTCCCCACCAGCCCCCTCTCTCCAAACCAGCCCCTCTCTCCACCAGCCCCTCTCTCCCCACCAGCCCCTCTCTCCAAACCAGCCCCCCTCTCCAAACCAGCCCCCTCTCCCCACCAGCCCCTCTCTCCAAACCAGCCCCTCTCTCCCCACCAGCCCCTCTCTCCCCACCAGCCCCTCTCTCCCCACCAGCCCCTCTCTCTGTCCCCCTTCCCTCCCCCTCTCTCGATCTCTCTCAATTCAATTTCAATTCAAGGGGCTTTATTGTTACAGGAAACATATGTTAACATTGTCAAACAAGTGAAATAGATAATAAACAAAAGTGAAGAAAAAAACAATTGGGGTGTCAAAAATAAACAATCCCCCCCTCTCTCCCTCTCCATCGCTTTCATTAGCTTAGTTGTTTAGAGCATGCTAATCAGCTCTTTCAGACTCCTGAAAGCTTCTCTCTAGACTAAGAAGGTATTTTCCTGTCTTTAGGCTGCTAAACACACCATGGTTAGAGAGGGATACAGAGGAAGGTAGGGGAGGGTAAGGGAGAAGAGGGGAGAGGAGAGGAAGGGAGGGGAGGGTAGGGGAGGGTAGGGGAGGGAGGGGAGGGAGGGGAGGGGAGGGGAGGGGAGGGGAGGGGAGGGGGAGAAGGGGAGGGGAGGAAGGGAGGGGGGGAGGGGAGAAGAGGGGGGGGGAGAGGAGGAGGGGAGGGAGGGGAGGAGGGAGGGGAGGGGGAGGGAGGGGAGGGGAAGGGAGGGAGAGGAAGGGAGGGGGAGGGAGGGAGGGGAGGGAGGGAGGAGGGAAGGGGGAGGGAGGAGAGGGAGAGGGGAGAGAGGGAGGAGGGAGGGGAGAGGAAGGGAGGAGGGGAGGGGGGGAGGGGAGAGAGGAAGGGAGGGGGGGGAGGGGAGGAGGGAGGAGGGGAGGAGGAGGAGGAGGGAGGAAGGGAGGGAGGGGGGGAGGAGGGAGAGGAGGAGGGGGGGGGAGGGAGGGAGGGAGGGGAGGAGGGGGAGGGGAGGGGAGGGGAGGGGAGGGGGAGGAGAGGGGAGGGGAGGGAGGGGAGGGAGGAGAGGAGGGAGAGGAGAGGAGAGGAGGAGGAGAGGGAGGAGAGGGGGAGGGGAGAGGAGGGAGGGGGAGGGGAGGAGGGAGGAGGGGGGAGAGGGAGGGGAGGGGGAGGGGAGGGGAGGGGAGGGGAGGGAGGGAGGGGGAGAGGGAGATATGCAGATTACAATTATTTATAATATACAGGGAGGGGGAGGGGAGTCTGGGTGATGGTGTTGGGGTATTGGGATGAGGGAGGGAGGGATTGGGAGATGTACTTATAAATGTCTGGGTGAGGGGATTGGGAGAGGGAGAGGTGTGTTGATGTCTGGGTGGTTGGGGTATTGGGAACTAGAGGTGTACTTATAAATGTCTGGGTGATGGTGCAGATTGGGAATAGATTTATAATATAAATGTCTGGGTTGTGGTGTTGGGGTATTGGGAACTAGAGGTGTACTTATAAATGTCTGGGTGATGGTGTTGGGGTATTGGGAACTAGAGGTGTACTTATAAATGTCTGGGTGATGGTGTTGTCTGGGGTATTGGGAACTAGAGGTGTACTTATAAATGTCTGGGTGATGGTGTTGGGGTATTGGGAACTAGAGGTGTACTTATAAATGTCTGGGTGATGGTGTTGGGGTATTGGGAACTAGAGGTGTACTTATAAATGTCTGGGTGATGGTGTTGGGGTATTGGGAACTAGAGGTGTACTTATAAATGTCTGGGTGATGGTGTTGGGGTATTGGGAACTAGAGGTGTACTTATAAATGTCTGGGTGATGGTGTTGGGGTATTGGGAACTAGAGGTGTACTTATAAATGTCTGGGTGATGGTGTTGGGGTATTGGGAACTAGAGGTGTACTTATAAATGTCTGGGTGATGGTGTTGGGCTATTGGGAACTGGAGGTGTACTTGTAAATGTCTGGGTGATGGTGTTGGGGTATTGGGAACTAGAGGTGTACTTATAAATGTCTGGGTGATGGTGTTGGGGTATTGGGAACTAGAGGTGTACTTATAAATGTCTGGGTGATGGTGTTGGTTTGTTGGTGTAGAATGTACTTGTGGGAAAGAATTTCCTCCCGTGAAGACAATCACCTCTATTCTATTCTATTCTATTGCATTCTATGTCCAGTTTATCATGGAGAATCAAACGTTTATCCAATAGCAGCAACAGTTCCTCCTATGCTGTAGCTATGTAGTAATACCATTAGGCTAAAGTGATTTAGGCCTATGCTTTGCACTGATAAAAACCTAATAAACTATGCTGTAACACGGTTACATAGCTTACTGTTACAAGGGACTGGTGTGGCCTCTGGCTGGTAGCATAATACATGGAGATAGTCAGAATAGCCTAACCAGTCGACATTATACAGTTATACTGTATAGAATAGACAAGGCTGCACACTTTACAGAATAGGCCTATAAGCGCGTTTACGTCACTGACGTGGGAAAGGTTGGCGTCATATGTTTGCGGTTGCGTTCCTATCTTCCCAGCCCGCTGCTGCGGTTCGCGCTGTGCTGCGTACCGAGGCAAGACAAAGACTCACGACATCATCTACACATACAGGGACAACAGGAATACAATGATGCTTTCTGTGTTTTCGTAATCACTTCTATCGGGGTTATATCTTCTAATCCCGTTCCCAATCATAATCGATAAATAGCCTAGGATATCTCTGTGCCGATGAGCAATGAACGGTTATCCATCGAGCCGCAGGCTCGATCCAACTCCTCTGACGCTGAATGATTTCATCGAGGACAGGATGGTGTTGCTGACATGGTGATTCGTGATCGATAATGTAGCCTATGTGCTATCAGTTTGAGAGGGCTGATCACAATGTATCAGTTTAGCTCATCAGCATCAGTCCTTCGGTGAGAATAAGAAGAGTCAAACCGCTGAATGCTCTGTGCATCCCTTACCTCTCATTCGCTGCTCACTCGGGCATTACTCCATGATCGGCGAAATGTCCCGGTTTACTCTGGTCACGTTTCCCTCAACGTTGCAGCTCGCACGAGAAGAAATAAATATATAACCCTAGAAACGGCAGCAGCAGCAGCCCTTCCCGTTACCGGTTGTGCCTGGTGGAGGCAAGAGGTACACCCTCCGGTACTGATGCCATCGACGCGTGAATCCGATCCTTAAATCCGGAGGCGGATAAAAAAAAACGCGTCTGTTAGGCAAAATAGATGTTTTACTCTCAAAATCCGTTAACGCTCAAATAAGGGGCATCCGATACCTCTTCATTCAATATGCGTCCACTGTCACACAAAGCGTGATTTTCCTCTCTCGCTCTCTCTCGATTGCTCGCTCTGTCTCGCTCTCTCCTCCTTTCTGCTCCTCCCTCCTATTGGCCGTCCTCTCACGTGTGTCTCGTGAACAACATTAGCCTGAGCAACAGTTGTGGATTCGGCATTTCGCCTTCAAAATAAAAGATCGCATTGAAACTGATGCAAACGGATGAAAATATTGGAATCATGCCACAATTACTCGAGAGCAAAACAAGGTCGCAGTTTTGTTATAGAAATACAAATTAAATACAATAATTACTCAATTTGACAAGAACAAAAAATCTGTTGAAATCGCATTGTGGATGTATAGACTTAGGATTGCATTGGGGCATAGTTAATTAAATTACAATGTACAGCCTTACCTATGGATCTGGGGTCCATGAAACGGTCTATTAGCCGACTCAGCGACACCTACAGGACACACCTGCAATGAGTTGTCAAAGTCGTATTGCAGGACTTTAACTGTGAAATCCCCTCCCCAGTCAGTCTGTTGTGCGTGTTGAACATTCAGATCGCCGTGAAACAGCCTTTATGTATCGTTATTTAGTCAGGGAGTCGCCAGTGAAACCAGTGTCTCTTTTACAACGGAGCCCTGCAGGGTAGCCTAGTGGTTAGAGCGTTGGATTAGTAACCGGAAGGTTGCAAGTTCAAACCCCCGAGCTGACAAGGTACAAATCTGTCGTTCTGCCCCTGAACAGGCAGTTAACCCACTGTTCCTAGGCCGTCAATGAAAATAAAAATGTGTTCTTAACTGACATGCCTAGTTAAAAAAATAAAAAAAGATTAAAAATATAGATATATAAATACAGCACAACATATTCGGCTTAGACAGACATTATTACACACAGACAACTAAAACAAAACACATTCTTCATTATGAAAAACAGCATCCCAGGGGTTCGAAATAGAGGCAGCTACACTTTGATAAATTAGTGTCACTGTAAACCAGGTAGAAAGGTTGACTGCACAATCAGCTTCCTGGTGACCAGAGAGATACTGTTCTGTTTCTGTACAACACAACAATCTTAGTTTCTTAACAAGATCATTTGTGTGCTTTGTTTTTTTAACGCAGTACATAATGTGTTGGTCAGCCGCTGTGGAATTCTGGGTATCTACTGTTTAATAAGGAAGGACTTCTTTTTGACAGTTTTCCAGGATTTAGCCGGGGAGTCATTTACACTCAGAACGAGTGGTTATATAATAATCAGATTTAGCCGGGGAGTCATTTACACTCAGAACGAGTGGTTATATAATAATCAGATTTAGCCGGGGAGTCATTTTACGAGTGGTTATATAATAACAGATTTAGCCGGGAGTCCTTTACACTCAGAACGAGTGGTTATATAATAATCAGATTTAGCCGGGGAGTCATTTACACTCAGAACGAGTGGTTATATAATAATCAGATTTAGCCGGGGAGTCATTTACACTCAGAACGAGTGGTTATATAATAATCAGATTTAGCCGGGGAGTCCTTTACACTCAGAACGAGTGGTTATATAACAATCAGATTTAGCCGGGGAGTCCTTTACACTCAGAATGAGTGGTTATATAACAATCAGATTTAGCCTTTATTGAACCTTCCCCAGTTGCCTAAAAGCCTGTGTTCCTGGCCTTGACCCAGGCAACATTTCTCTTATGAAGGACTTTGGGGCGGCGGGTAGCCTAGTGGTTAGAGTGTTGTGGATTGCAACCAGAAGGTTGCAATATCAAATCCCCGAGCTGACAAGGTAAAAATCTGTCGTTCTGCCCCTGAAGAAGGCAGTTCTTCCATTGAAAATAAGAATTTGTTCTTAACTGACTTGCCGAGTTAAATAAAGGTAAAAATAATAATAATTCTAAAATGAGTTTAAATGTATTTCGCTAAAGGTGTATGTAAACTTCCAACTTCAACTGTATAGAGTAGTTCAATCTTCCAGAGTACATCTATAGAGTAGATCTGTCTTCCAGAGTAGATCTATAGAGTAGATCTATCTTCCAGAGTAGATCTATAGAGTAGATCTATCTTCCAGAGCACATCTATAGAGTAGATCTGTCTTCCAGAGTACATCTATAGAGTAGATCTATCTTCCAGAGCACATCTATAGAGTAGATCTATCTTCCAGAGCACATCTATAGAGTAGATCTATCTTCCAGAGTACATCTATAGAGTAGTTCAATCTTCCAGAGTAGATCTATCTTCCAGAGCACATCTATAGAGTAGTTCAATC